>NW_026127012.1:0-117065 GCF_943737965.1 Phodopus roborovskii | reverse complement strand
TAGAAGATTTCACATATTTAATGTTGGATGGCTGCCTCAAAAGAGATGGACTGAAATCTAACAATCGCTAAGTCAAAAATAAAAAAAAAGGTTTTCACCCCTCCCAGAGGGATTCAACAATGTCAAACCCCCCTTTTTGATGAATAATCGTGAGTCTTATTATCTTTTGTTCCATAGTTTTACTTCTGAGGAGAGAGAGTATTCATCAACAGAAGTCTCTGAACTGTTTCTCCACAGACTATGTCCTCTGATGACTGGGTAATCTTGCATTTGGTAACCAGTAAAAGCTGTAGACACACTTCCAGAAGTGTGGCTATGACTTGGTTAGGCGAATCAAATGCTGTCATGAAAAGTTTTAGGAGATAGTTATCTTGGGAGACTGTAATGTCCCATGATAACACTTTCTCGAAGCTGCTCTCTCGTCCTTGGCCCATGATACCAGGATACAGAATGCAAGCAGGGTTGCCAGGCAACATTTATGAACCAACATTCTGTCACATTCTAGTGCCCCTCCCACAGGCTTAAAGGAGTATACCCACCGATGAACTAACCTTACAGCCTCACTGAGTTTCTCACAAAAACAAAGCAGGGCTCTTTCTTTTGAGTTCTACATATTTACCAGTCTCTCAAGCTACAACATGCCTATAGTGACATAAGCATGAAAACAAAAGCATCATTGTGCCATTCAAGTACAATGATGAGTATTTTACTCTTGTTTTCAATTCTTCAATTTGCTAATTTCTAGAATGGAAACAATACAGTTAATCGCCTCTACCATAATCCTTTTCTCTTTATTGAAAATAAAATAAACTCCTCTTCATCCTCTTACCATTAGAGGAGCTTGATCCCATGGTTTCTCAGAGTTGTGTAGATTTGCATTAGGCTGATGATTAAGGATTTTGAGCAGTGTCTTATGTTTCTTTCAGTCATTTTGGATTCCTCAATTGACTGTTCTCTATTAAGTCCTGTACCCCGCTTTCTAAGATGGTTATTTAGAGTTATTTATTGTTGGTGGTGTGTCATGTTATCAGCCCGACAGAGTTCATTAGATGAGATTCCCTGATCAGGAGATTATACAGTTATTCCATTTTTAAAATCGGTGGTCACTGTGTCCTTCATGGGTCAGTTCTGTTGCAACCTCTCAGAAACTGATGATGCGAAACAGTACAGTTTTTTTTTAATCGTGTAATCATTCGATTGTTAAAAATCTACTACTACGTAATCAGTAATCACTGTATGAGGCAGTGTCCCCCATTCTCTGGGCACTGCTTCTGGTACCGATCTGCTGCTGTGTCAATCCCACAGCAGCCACATGACGGATGACACCATCATTACTTACGCAATCAAGTAAGTTAATAATTGGATGGTCCTCCATACTTAACTTTCATAAGATGGAACCAAACTCCAGTGATTGTCAAGGAAGGAGGACTTAGATGATTAAATACTGCCACGTGATTAACTCCCATGGAGGAATGGCCCTACTCCAGTCAAGAAGAACAACATCTTCATCGATTCAAATAAGGAATATATAATGAAAAATGATTGAATAATGTCATGGTGGTGCATACTTAAATCCCACATGGAGTAGTCAGACTGGTCTCTTCCTGGAATAATGATTTTTTTATAAAATTAAATTGATATTTAATTAGCTGGTGTTTTATATTAACACTGACGAGATGGCACCAAAGTCCTAAAACTATCGCTGATGTAATGACCTACTTACATAGCTAAATGATGACGTAATGAGATGATATTACATCATCTACTCACAAAATCTGACTCCAAAAGGGACTTAGGGTCCATAACATTACCTGTATTTCAAATACATTAATTAAATGATGAATTATTATTTAATTTCCTAGTTTAACAGGTAAATAAGTAAGTGTACTATTAGATGATGTGATGTTCTGGCAAGATGGACTCCCCTAAGGAGGCTAAAATCTTCAGTGGTCACTGAATACATAATGACAGATTTTCATAATTCAATGAATAAACATTAAACTAGTGGATGGTGTTTTATGCATGAAACCTAAATGATTGATCAATACTGAAGAGTCATTGAGTTCTTAATCATAGATTTGAACAATAAAATGAATGAATGAAGAGATAATTTCTCATAATTCACCCCTAGAGAGATAACAAAATGATATCAACATTGATTTAAATAAGGAAGAATAAATAATGAAAGATCACAAGAGACATTTTAACACCAACAAGGGGGCTCCAGACTCCACTCTTCCTGGAGTAGAAAAAGACAGATTTAAATAATGAAAGCATCAGATTGTTAGATCGTCTGTCACACTTGAGTCACACAAGGTGGCACCACACTTCAGGGTTCACAGATTATATAATGAAACAATTTAATAATTACATCTTTACATATCTAAGTCGTTGAACTTTTTTGTATCATCAATTCCTGGGCAGACTTGCCAGATATGAAAACGGATGCTGTCATCACAGATTTTTTAATATTCCATCAGTTAATCGTCAGATAATCATACTTTCTTGCCTGGTGAATTCTGTTGGCCTGACATCCTCACCGGTGCCTGAATCTCTGTTGTGTTGTGGCAGGACCTGAGGTAATTGGCCCATTCCTGGCACACCAGTAGTAGCCAAAATGTTGATATCAGCTGAAAAGGTGGCTGCAGAAGGGGCATCAACAGCATAGCTGAGAGTGAGATGTTCTTCCGTGTTCTGAGTCGTCATCCTTTTGCCGGGTCTCGGTGATGGTGCCGACCTCCTAGTGCCGCTACATCTTCTAGACGTAGACCACAACCGATGTGAAGATGTGGAGGAAGAGCAAGTAGTCAACACCCAGACCACCATGCAGTCTTTGGAAAAGTTCTTGTCCTTCTCGGAGGGCACCATGCAATCCTCTGGACTCTATTCTCCAGCATTCCTAGTGGTCTGGAAGACGCATAGAACATTCAGAAAATGCTCTGCCCATGTCTACAAGCTTCCTAATTTGTCGCTGACAGATATCTGCAACCTACTAATAATCGGTGTTGGCATTGTCTGTCGTTTAAGTAATTTAAAGAATTAAATAAGTCAGTGATAGCTAACTGTCCCAATAAAGAGGTGATGTAGCATTTAATTGGCTGGGAAGTATGGCCAGACTCCAGTCATGAAGAATGTCATCATCATCCATTGAAACCATGAATCATAAACTGTGATGATATTGCACATTAACGCCACAAGAGGGAGCTTGACGGGTCTCTTCATGGAGTGGACAATTTTTGCTTTACATAATTACACACATATTTACATTATCTTGGGGATTAACACAGATTGTCAATTTAAATACATTAATTATGTAATTAGATGATCTGTGGCACCAGATTCCAGGTGTCATGGACGATATAATCATTGTTTTGTATAATTAAATAATCAAATAATGAGTTCATGTAACATCATCCACTTCTCTAAGGTGGCTCCAAACCAGGCTCATGAACGATGCTGTCGTGATTAATGTAAATATTTTAACTATATAATTGATATTAAGATGGTCTATGATACTTGCCTCCCACATCGCGTAACCACAATCCACTGATCATGGATTATCTAATGTCCTATTTTAATAATCAAATAACAACATAAGCAGAGGATGAAATGGTCTGCCATTCTCCACACAATTTTCTCTCAGTTGCCTCCCACATGATTGTGGGAAACTCCCAGGTTCATCCCTTATTTAATCGCAGAGCACAGGAGTAACATGTTTAAGTGCTGAACTGTCATTCTGTATGCAGGGTTTTTAGAAGATATCACATATTTAATGTTGGACGGCTGCCTCAAAAGAGATGGACTGAAATCTAAGAATCGCTAAGTCTACTCTAACAAACGGATTATCACCTTCCTGAAGGAATTCAAGAATGTCAAACTCACCTTTTTGATGAATAATCGTGAGTCTTATTATCTTTTGTTCCATAGTTTTACTTCTGAGGAGAGAGAGTATTCATAAACAGAAGACTCTGAACTGTTTCTCCACAGACTATGTTCTCTGATGATTAGGTAATCTTGCATTTGGTAACCAGGAAAAGCTGTAGGCACACTTCCAGAGGTGTGGCTCTGACTTGGTTAGGCGAATCAAATGCTGTCATGAAAAAGGTTTAGGAGATAGTTATCTTGGCAGACTGTAATGTCCCATGATAACACTTTCTCGAAGCTGCTCTCTCGTCCTTGGCCCACGATACCAGGATACAGAATGCAAGGAGGGTTGCCAGGCAACATTTATGAACCAACATTCTGTCACATTCTAGTGCCCCTCCCACAGGCTAAAAGGAGTATACCCACCGGTGAACTAACCCTACAGCCTCACTGAGTTTCTCACAAAAACAAAGCAGGGCTCTTTCTTTTGAGTTCTACATATTTACCCGTCTCTCAAGCTACAACATGCCTATAGTGACATAAGCATGAAAACGAAAGCATCATTGTGCCATTCAAGTACAATGATGAGAATTTTACTCTTGTTTTCAATTCTTCAATTTGCTAATTTCTAGAATGGAAACAATACAGTTAATCGCCTCTACCATAATCCTTTTCTCTTTATTGAAAATAAAATAAACTCCTCTTCATCCTCTTACCATTAGAGGAGCTTGATCCCATGGTTTCTCAGAGTTGTTTAGATTTGCATTAGGCTGATGATTAAGGATTTTGAGCAGTGTCTTATGTTTCTTTCAGTCATTTTGGATTCCTCAATTGACTGTTCTCTATTAAGTCCTGTACCCCGCTTTCTAAGATGGTTATTTAGAGTTATTTATTGTTGGTGGTGTGTCATGTTATCAGCCCGACAGAGTTCATTAGATGAGATTCCCTGATCAGGAGATTATACAGTTATTCCATTTTTAAAATCGGTGGTCACTGTGTCCTTCATGGGTCAGTTCTCTTGCAACCTCGCAGAAACTGATGATCTGAAACAGTACAGTTTTTTAAAATCGTGTAATCATTCGATTGTTAAAAACCTACTACTACGTAATCAGTAATCACTGTATGAGGCAGTGTCCCCCATTCTCTGGGCACTGCTTCTGGTACCGATCTCCTGCTGTGTCAATCCCACAGCAGCCACATGACAGATGACACCATCATTACTTACACAATCAAGTAAGTTAATGATTGGATGGTCCTCCATACTTAACTTTCATAAGATGGAACCAAACTCCAGTGATTGTCAAGGAAGGAGTACTAAGATGATTAAATACTGCCACGTGATTAACTCCCATGGAGGATTGGCCCTAGTCCAGTCAAGAAGAACAACATCTTCATCGATTCAAATAATTAATATATAATGAAAAATGATTGAATAATGTCATGGTGGTGCATATTTAAATCCCACATGGAGTAGTCAGACTGGTCTCTTCCTGGAATAATGATTTATTTATAAAATTAAATTGATAATTAATTAGCTGGCGTTTTATATTAACACTGACGAGATGGCACCAAAGTCCTAAAACTATCGCTGATGTAATGACCTATTTACAGAGCTAAATGATGAAGTAATGAGATGATGTTACATCGTCTACTCACAAAATCTGACTCCAAAAGGGACTTAGGGTCCATAACATTACCTGTATTTCAAATACGTTAATTAAATGATGAATTATTATTTAATTTCCTAGTTTAACCGGTAAATAAGTAAGTGTACTATTAGATGATGCCATGTTCTGGCACGATGGACTCCCCTAAGGAGGCTAAAATCTTCACTGGTCACTGAATACATAATGACAGATTTTCATAATTCAATGAATAAATATTAAACTAGTGGATGGTGTTATATGCACAAAACCTAAAGATTGATCAATACTGAAGAGTCATTGAGTTCTTAATCATAGATTTGAACAATAAAATGAATGAATGAAGAGATAATTTCTCATAATTCACCCCTAGAGAGATAACAAAATGATATCAACATTGATTTAAATAAATAAATAATGAAATCACAAGAGACATTTTAACACCAACAAGGGGGCTCCAGACTCCACTCTTCCTGGAGTAGAAAAAGACAGATTTAAATAATGAAAGCATCAGATTGTTAGATCGTCTGTCACACTTGAGTCACACAAGGTGGCACCACACTTCAGGGTTCACAGATTATATAATGAAACAATTTAATAATTACATCTTTACATATCTAAGTCGTTGAAATTTTTCGTATCATCAATTCCTGGGCAGATTTGCCAGATATGAAAACGGATGCTGTCATCACAGATTTTTTAATATTCCATCAGTTAATCGTCAGATAATCATACTTTCTTGCCTGGTGAATTCTGTTGGCCTGACATCCTCACCGGTGCCTGAATCTCTGTTGTGTTGCGGCAGGACCTGAGGTAATTGGCCCATTCCTGGCATACCAGTAGTAGCCAAAATGTTGATATCAGCTGAAAAGGTGGCTGCAGAAGGGGCATCAACAGCATAGCTGAGAGTGAGAGATGTTCTTCCGTGTTCTGAGTCGTCATCCATTTGCCGGGTCTCGGTGATGGTGCCGACCTCCTAGTGCCACTACATCTTCTAGACGTAGACCACAACCGATGTGAAGATGTGGAGGAAGAGCAAGTAGTCAACACCCAGACCACCATGCAGACCTTGGTAAAGTTCTTGTACTTCTCGGAGGGCACCATGCAATCTTCTGGACTCTATTCTCCAGCATTCCTAGTGGTCTGGAAGACGCATAGACATTCAGAAAATGCTCTGCCCATGTCTACAAGTTTCCTAATTTGTCGCTGACAGATATCTGCAACCTAATAATAATCGGTGTTGGCATTGTCTGTCGTTTAAGTAATTTAAAGAATTAAATAAGTCAGTGATAGCTAACTGTCCCAATAAAGAGGTGATGTAGCATTTAATTGGCTGGGAAGTATGGCCAGACTCCAGTCATGAAGAATGTCATCATCATCCATTGAAACCATGAATCATAAACTGTGATGATATTGCACATTAATGCCACAAGAGGGAGCTTTACAGGTCTCTTCATGGAATGGACAATTTGTGGTTTACATAATTACACACAGATTTACATTATCTTGGGGATTAACACAGATTGTCAATTTAAATACATTAATTATGTAATTAGATGATCTGTGGCACCAGATTCCAGGTGTCATGGACGATATAATCATTGTTTTATATAATTAAATAATCAAATAATGAGTTCATGTAACATCATCCACTTCCCTAAGGTGGCTCCAAACCAGGCTCATGAACGATGCTGTCGTGATTAATTTAAATATTTTAACTATATAATTGATATTAAGATGGTCTATAATAATTGCCTCCCAATTCACTTCACCACAATCCACTGATCATGGATTATCTAATGTCCTATTTTAATAATCAAATAACAACATAATCAGAGGATGAAATGGTCTGCCATTCTCCACACAATTGAGTCTCAGTTGCCTCCCACATGATTGTGGGAAACTCCCAGGTTCATCCCTTATTTAATCGCAGAGCACAGTAGTAACATGTTTAAATGCTGAACTGTCATTGTGTATGCAGGGTTTTTAGAAGATATCACATATTTAATGTTGGACGGCTGCCTCAAAAGAGATGGACTGAAATCTAATAATCCCTAAGTCTACTCTAACAAATGGATTATCACCTTCCTGAAGGAAGTCAACAATGTCAAACTCACCTGTTTGATGAATAATCGTAGTCTTATTATCTTTTGCTCCATAGTTTCACTTCTGAGGAGAGAGAGTATTCATAAACAGAAGACTCTGAACTGTTTCTCCACAGACTATGTTCTCTGATGATTAGGTAATCTTGAATTTGGTAACCAGTAAAAGCTGTAGGCACACTTCCAGAGGTGTGGCTCTGACTTGTTTAGGCGAATCAAATGCTGTCATGAAAAGTGTTTAGGAGATAGTTATCTTGGGAGACTGTAATGTCCCAATGATAACACTTTCTCGAAGCTGCTCTCTGGTCCTTGGCCCATGATACCAGGATACAGAATGCAAGGAGGGTTGCCAGGCAACATTTATGAACCAACATTCTGTCACATTCTAGTGCCCCTCCCACAGGCTAAAAGGAGTATACCCACCGGTGAACTAACCCTACAGCCTCACTGAGTTTCTCACAAAAACAAAGCAGGGCTCTTTCTTTTGAGTTCTACATATTTACCCGTCTCTCAAGCTACAACATGCCTATAGTGACATAAGCATGAAAACGAAAGAATCATTGTGCCATTCAAGTACAATGATGAGTATTTTACTCTTGTTTTCAATTCTTCAATTGGCTAATTTCTAGAATGGAAACAATACAGTTAATCGCCTCTACCATAATCCTTTTCTCTTTATTGAAAATAAAATAAACTCCTCTTCATCCTCTTACCATTAGAGGAGCTTGATCCCATGGTTTCTCAGAGTTGTTTAGATTTGCATTAGGCTGATGATTAAGGATTTTGAGCAGTGTCTTTTGTTTCTTTCAGTCATTTTGGATTCCTCAATTGACTGTTCTCTATTAAGTCCTGTACCCCGCTTTCTAAGATGGTTATTTAGAGTTATTTATTGTTGGTGGTGTGTCATGTTATCAGCCCGACAGAGTTCATGAGATGAGATTCCCTGATCAGGAGATTATTCAGTTATTCCATTTTTAAAATCGGTGGTCACTGTGTCCTTCATGGGTCAGTTCCGTTGCAACCTCGCAGAAACTGATGATGCGAAACAGTACAGTTTTTTAAAATCGTGTAATCATTCGATTGTTAAAAATGTACTACTACGTAATCAGTAATCACTGTATGAGGCAGTGTCCCCCATTCTCTGGGCACTGCTTCTGGTACCGATCTCCTGCTGTGTCAATCCCACAGCAGCCACATGACGGATGACACCATCATTACTTACGCAATCAAGTAAGTTAATAATGGGATAGTCCTCCATACTTAACTTTCATAAGATGGAACCAAACTCCAGTGATTGTCAAGGAAGGAGTACTTAGATGATTAAATACTGCCACGTGATTAACTCCCATGGAGGAATGCCCCTACTCCAGTCAAGAAGAACAACATCTTCATCGATTCAAATAATGAATATATAATGAAAAATGATTGAGTAATGTCATGGTGGTGCATACTTAAATCCCACATGGAGTAGTCAGACTGGTCTCTTCCTGGAATAATGATTTATTTATAAAATTAAATTGATAATTAATTAGCTGGCGTTTTATACTAACACTGACGAGATGGCACCAAAGTCCTGAAACTATCGCTGATATAATTACCTATTTACAGAGCTAAATGATGAAGTAATGAGATGATGTTACATCGTCTACTCACAAAATCTGACTCCAAAAGGAACTAGGGTCCATAATATTACCTGTATTACAAATACGTTAATTAAGTGATGAATTATTATTTAATTTCCTAGTTTAACAGGTAAATAAGGAAGTGTACTATTAGATGATGCGATGATCTGGCACGATGAACTCCCCTAAGGAGGCTAAAAACTTTAGTGGTCACTGAATACATAATGACAGATTTTCATAATTCAATGAATAAACATTAAACTAGTGGATGGTGTTTTATGTGCACGAAACCTAAAGATTGGTCAATACTGAAGAGTCATTGAGTTCTTAATCATAGATTTGAACAATAAAATGAATGAATGAAGAGATAATTTCTCATAATTCACCCCTAGAGAGATAACAAAATGATATCAACATTGATTTAAATAAATAAATAATGAAACCACAAGAGACATTTTAACACCAACAAGGGGGCTCCAGACTCCACTCTACCTGGAGTAGAAAAAGACAGATTTAAATAATGAAAGCATCAGATTGTTAGATCGTCTGTCACACTTGAGTCACACAAGGTGGCACCACACTTCAGGGTTCACAGATTATATAATGAAACAATTTAATAATTACATCTTTACATATCTAAGTCCTTGAAATTTTTCGTATCATCAATTCCTGGGCAGACTTGCCAGATATGAAAACGGATGCTGTCATCACAGATTTTTTAATATTCCATCAGTTAATCGTCAGATAATCATACTTACTTGCATGGTGAAACTGTAGGCCTGACATCCTCACCGGTGCCTGAATCTCTGTTGTGTTGCGGCAGGACCTGAGGTAATTGGCCCATTCCTGGCATACCAGTAGTAGCCAAAATGTTGATATCAGCTGAAAAGGTGGCTGCAGCAGGGGCATCAACAGCATAGCTGAGAGAGAGATGTTCTTCCGTGTTCTGAGTCATCATCCTTTTGCCAGGTCTCGGTGATGGTGCCGACCTCCTAGTGCCACTACGTCTTCTAGACGTAGACCACAACCGATGTGAAGATGTGGAGGAAGAGCAAGTAGTCAACACCCAGACCACCATGCAGACCTTGGTAAAGTTCTTGTTCTTCTCGGAGGGCACCATGCAATCTTCTGGACTCTATTCTCCAGCATTCCTAGTGGTCTGGAAGACGCATAGACATTCAGAAAATGCTCTGCCCATGTCTACAAGCTTCCTAATTTGTCGCTGACAGATATCTGCAACCTAAAAATAATCGTTGTTGCCATTGTCTGTCGTTTAAGTAATTTAAAGAACTAAATAAGTCAGTGATAGCTAATGGTCCCAATAAAGAGGTGATGTAGCATTTAACTGGCAGGGAGGTATGGCCAGACTCCAGTCATGAAGAATGTCATCATCATCCATTGAAACCATGAATCATAAACTGTGATGATATTGCACATTAACGCCACAAGAGGGAGCTTGACGGGTCTCTTCATGGAATGGACAATTTTTGGTTTACATAATTACACACATATTTACATTATCTTGGGGATTAACACAGATTGTCAATTTACATACATTAATTATGTAATTAGGTGATCTGTGGCACTAGATTCCAGGTGTCATGGATGATATAATCATTGTTTTATATAACTAAATAATCAAATAATGAGTTCATGTAACATCATCCACTTCCCTAAGGTGGCTCCAAACCAGGCTCATGAATGATGCTGTCGTGATTAATTCAAATATTTTAACTACATAATTGTTGTTAAGATGGTCTATAATAATTGCCTCCCACATCGGGTCACCACAATCCACTGATCATGGATTATCTAATGTCCTATTTTAATAAACATATAACAACATAATCAGAGGATGAAATGATCTGCCATGCTCCACACAATTGAGTCTCAGTTGACTCCCACATGATTGTGGGAAACTCCCAGATCCATCCCTTATTTAATCGCAGAGCACAGTAGGAACATGTTTAAATGCTGAACTGTAATTGTGTATGCAGGGTTTTTAGAAGATATCACATATTTAATGTTGGACGGCTGCCTCAAAAGAGATGGACTGAAATCTAATAATCGCTAAGTCTCCTCTAACAAACTGATCATCACCTTCCTGAAGGAAGTCAGCAATGTCAAACTCACCTTTTTGATGAATAATCGTGAGTCTTATTATCTTTTGTTCCATAGTTTTACTTCTGAGGAGAGAGAGTATTCATAAACAGAAGACTCTGAACTGTTTCTCCACAGACTCTGTCCTCTGATGATTAGGTAATCTTGCATTGGTAACCAGTAAATGTTGTAGGCACACTTCCAGAGGTATGGCTATGACTTGGTTTGGTGAATCAAATGCTATCATGAATAGTTTTAGGAGATATTTATCTTGGCAGACTGTAGTGTCCCATGATAACACTTTCTCGAAGCTGCTCTCTCGTCCTTGGCCCATGATAGCAGGATACAGAATGCAAGGAGGGTTGCCAGGCAACATTTATGAACCAAAATTCTGTCACATTCTAGTGCCCCTCCCACAGGCTTAAAGGAGTATACCCACCGATGAAGTAACCCTACAGCCTCACTGAGTTTCTCCAAAAACAAAGCAGGGCTCTTTCTTTTGAGTTCTACATATTTACCCGTCTCTCAAGCTACAATATGCCTATAGAGACATAAGCATGAAAACGAAAGCATCATTGTGCCATTCAAGTACAATGATGAGTATTTTAAACCTGTTTTCTATGCTTCAATTTGCTAATTTCTAGAATGGAAACAATACAACGAATCACCTCTACCATAATCCTTTACTCTTTATTGAAAATAAAATAAACTCCTCTTCATACTCTTACCATTAGAGGAGCTTGATCCCATGGTTTCTCAGAGTTGTGTAGATTTGCATTAGGCTGATGATTAAGGATTTTGAGCAGTGTCTTATGTTTCTTTCAGTCATTTTGGATTCCTCAATTGACTGTTCTCTATTAAGTCCTGTATCCCGCTTTCTGAGATGGTTATTTAGAGTTATTTATTGTTGGTGGTGTGTCATGATATCAGCCCGACAGAGTTCATGAGATGAGATTCCATGATCTGGAGATTATACAGTTATTCCGTTTTTAAAATCGGTGGTCACTGTGTCCTTCATGGGTCAGTTCCGTTGCAACCTCGCAGAAACTGATGATGCGAAACAGTACAGTTTTTTTAAAATCGTGTAATCATTCGATTGTTAAAAACGTACTACTACGTAATCAGTAATCACTGTATGAGGCAGTGTCCCCCATTCTCTGGGCACTGCTTCTGGTACCGATCTCCTGCTCTGTCAATCCCACATGACCATCATTACTTACACAATCAAGTAAGTTAATAATTGGATAGTCCTCCATACTTAACTTTCAAAAGATGGAACCATACTCCAGTGATTGTCAAGGAAGTAGTATTTAGATGATTAAATACTGCCACGTGATTAACTCCCATGGAGGAATGGCCCGACTCCCGTCAAGAAGAACAACATCTTCATCGATTTAAATAATTAATATATAATGAAAACTGATTTAAAAATGACATGGTGGTGCACACTTAAATCCCACATGGAGTAGTCAGAATGATCTCTTCCTGGAATAATGATGTTTTTAAAAAATTAAATTGATAATTAATTAGTGGGCCTTTTATAGTAACACTGACGAGATGGCACCAAAGTCCTAAACCTATCGCTGATGTAAAGATCTATTTACACAGCTAAATGATGAAGTAATGAGATGATATTACATCATCAACTCCCACAATCTGACTCCAAAAGGGACTTATGGTCCATAACATTACCTGTATTGTAAATATATCAATTAAATGATGAATTATTACCTAATTTCCTAGTTTAACAGTTAAAGAAGCAAGGGTAGTATTAGATTATGTGATGATCTGGTACAACGGTCTCCCCTAAGGAGGCTCAAAACTCCAGTGATCACTGAATACATAATGACAGATTTTCATAATTAAATGAAAAAACATTAAACAAGTGGATGGTGTTTTATGCGTGAAGCCTAAATGATTGCTCAATACTGAATAGACATTGAGTTCTTAATCTTAGATTTGAACAAAAAATGAATGAATAAAGAGAAAGTTTCTCATAATTCACCCTTAGAGAGATAACAAAATGATATCAACATTGATTTAAATAAGGAAAGGAAGAAAGAAAGAAAGAATTCACAAGATACAATTTAACACCAACATGGTGGATCAAGACTACACTCTTCCTGGAGTAGAAAAAGACAGATTTGAAGAATGAAATAATCAGATATTTAGATAGTCTGTCACACTTGAGTCACACAAGGTGGCACCAAACTTCAGGGATCACAGATTATATAGTGAAAGAATTTAATAATTACATCTTTAAATATGTAAGCCGTTGACCTTTTTTTTGTAACATCAATTCCTGGGCAGACTTGCCAGGTATGAAACTGTATGCTGTCATCACACAATTTTAAAATGCCATCAGTTAATCGTCAGATAATCATACTGTCTTGCGTGATGAATTCTGTTGGCTTGAACTCATCACAAGCGCCTGAATCTTTGTTGTGTTGTGGCAGGACGTGAGATAATGGGCCCAATTCTGGCATAGCAGTAGTTGCCACAATGTTGATAACAGCTGAAAAGATGGATACAGCAGGGGCATCACCAGCATAGCTGAGAGAGAGATGTTCCTCCGTGTTCTGAGTCGTCATCCTTTTGCCAGGTCTCGGTGATGGTGCCGACCTCCTACTGCCACTCCTTCTTCTCATGGCAGATCACAACCGATGTGAAGATGTGGAGGAAAAGCAGGTAGTCAACACCCAGACCACCGTGCCGGCCTTGATGAAGTCCTTGTACTTATGGGAGGGCACCGTGCAACATTCTGGACTCAATCACCCAGCATCCCTCGTACTCTGGGAGATGCATAGATCATTCAGAAAACGCTCTGCCCATGTCTACAACTTTCCTAACCTTGTCCCTGACAGGTATTTGCACCCTAACCGTAATCGGTGATGGCACTGTCTGTCGTTTGCATAATTTAAAGAAGTAAATAAGTTAGTAATAGCTAACTGTCACAATAAATAGGGGATGTAGCATTTTACTGGCAGGGAAGCATGGCCAGACTCCATTCATGAAGGATGTCATCATCACCAATTGAGTCAATGAATCATAAAATGTGTAGATATTGCACATTATCTCCACAAGAGGAGGCTTTACAGGTCTCTTCATGGAAGGGAGGATTGTTGTTTACATAACTATACAAATATTTACATTATCCTGGGGATTAACACAGATTGTCAGTTTAAAGTAATTAATTATGTAATTAGGTGATCTGTGGCACCAGATTCCAGGTGTCATGGACGATAAAATCATTGTTTTATATAACTAAATAATCAAATAATGAGTTCATGTAACATCATCCACTTCCCTAAGGTGGCTCCAAACCAGGCTCATGAACGATGCTGTCGTGATTAATTTAAATATTTTAACTACATAATTGATATTAAGATGGTCTATAATAATTGCCTCCCACATCGCGTCACCACAATCCACTGATCATGGATTATCTAATGTCCAATTTTAATAAACAAATAACAACATAATCAGAGGATGAAATGGTCTGCCATGCTCCACACAATTGAGTCTCAGTTGACTCCCACATGATTGTGGGAAATTCCAAGTTTCATCCCTTATTTAATCGCAGAGCAGAGTAGTACCATGTTTAAATGCTGAACTCTCATTGTGTATGCAGGGTTTTTAGAAGATATCACATATTTAATGTTGGACGGCTGCCTCAAAAGAGATGGACTGAAATCTAACAATCGCTAAGTCTACTCTAACAAACGGATTATCACCTTCCTGAAGGAAGTCAACAATGTCAAACTCACCTTTTTGATGAATAATCGTGAGTCTTATTATCTTTTGTTCCATAGTTTTACTTCTGAGGAGAGAGAGTATTCATAAACAGAAGTCTCTGAACTGTTTCTCCACAGCCTATGTCCTCTGATGAGGTAATCTTGCATTTGGTAACCAGTAAAAGCTGTAGGCAAACTTCCAGAGGTATGGCTATGAATTGGTTAGGCGAATCAAATGCTGTCATGAAAAGTTTTAGGAGATAGTTATCTTGGGAGACTGTAATGTCCCAAGATAACTCTTTCTCGAAGCTGCTCTCTTGTCCTTGGCCCACGATACCAGGATACAGAATGCAAGCAGGGTTGCCAGGCTACATTTATGAACCAACATTCTGTCACATTCTAGTGCCCCTCCCACAGGCTTAAAGGAGAATACCCACCAATGAACTAACCTTACAGCCTCACTGAGTTTCTCACAAAAACAAAGCAGGGCTCTTTCTTTTGAGTTCTACATATTTACCCGTCTCTCAAGCTACAACATGCCTATAGTGACATAAGCATGAAAACGAAAGCATCATTGTGCCATTCAAGTACAATGATGAGTATTTTAAACCTGTTTTCTATGCTTCAATTTGCTAATTTCTAGAATGGAAACAATACAGTTAATCGCCTCTACCATAATCCTTTTCTCTTTATTGAAAATAAAACAAACTCCTCTTCATCCTCTTACCATTAGAGGAGCTTGACCCCATGGTTTCTCAGAGTTGTGTAGATTTGCATTAGGCTGATGATTAAGGATTTTGAGCAGTGTCTTATGTTTCTTTCAGTCATTTTGGATTCCTCAATTGACTGTTCTCTATTAAGTCCTGTACCCCTCTTTCTAAGATGGTTATTTAGAGTTATTTATTGTTGGTGGTGTGTCATGTTATCAGGCCGACAGAGTTTATTAGATGAGATTCCCTGATCAGGAGATTATTCAGTTATTCCATTTTTAAAATCGGTGGTCACTGTGTCCTTCATGGGTCAGTTCTTTTGCAACCTCTCAGAAACTGATGATGCGAAACAGTTCAGTTTCGTGTAATCATTCGATTGTTGAAAATGTGTTCTGTGTAATCATTAATCACTGTATGAGGCAGTGTCCCCCATTCTCTGGGCACTGCTTCTGGTACCGATCTCCTCCTGTGTCAATCCCACAGCATCCACATGACGGATGACACCATCATTACTTTCGCAATCAAGTAAGTTAATAATTGAATAGTCCTCCATACTCAACATTCATAAGATGGAACCAAACTCCAGTGATTGTCACAGAAGGAGTACTTAGATGATTAAATACTGCCACGTGATTAACTCCCATGGAGGAATGGCCCTACTCCAGTCAAGAAAAACAACATCTTCCTCGATTCAAATAATTAATAAATAATGAAAAATAATTGAATAATGTCATAGTGGTGCATAATTAAATCCCACATGGAGTAGTCAGACTGATCTCTTCCTGGAATAATGATTTATTTATAAAATTAAAGTTTTAATTAATTAGCTGGCGTTTTATATTAACACTGACGAGATGGCACCAAAGTCCTAAAACTAACGCTGATGTAATGACCTACTTACAGAGCTAAATGATGAAGTAATGAGATAATGTTAAATCGTCTACTCACAAAATCTGACTCCAAAAGGGACTTAGGGTCCATAACATTACCTGTATTTCAAATACGTTAATTAAATGATGAATTATTATTTAATTTCCTAGTTTAACAGGTAAATAAGTAAGTGTACTATTACATGATGCTATGTTCTGGCACGATGTACTCCCCTAATTAGGCTAAATTCTTCACTGGTCACTGAATACATAATGACAGATTTTCATAATTCAATGAATAAACATTAAACTAGTGCATGGTGTTTTATGTGCAAAACCTAAAGATTGATCAATACTGAAGAGTCATTGAGTTCTTAATCATACATTTGAACAATGAATGAAAAGATAATATCTCATAATTCACCCCTAGAGAGATAACAAAATGATATCAACATTGATTTAAATAAATTAATAATGAAACCACAAGAGACATTTTAACACCAACAAGGGGGCTCCAGTCTCCACTCTTCCTGGAGTAGAAAAAGACAGATTTAAATATTGAAAGCATCAGATTGTTAGATCGTCTTTCACACTGGAGTCACACAAGGTGGCACCACACTTCAGGGATCAGAGATTATATAATGAATCAATTTAATGATTACATCTTTACATATCTAAGTCGTTGAACTTTTTTGTATCATCAATACCTGGGCAGACTTGCCAGATCTGAAAACGGATGTTGTCATCACGGATTTTTAATATTCCATCAGTTAATCATCAGATAATCATACTTTCTTGCCTGGTGAGTTCTGTTGGCCTGACATCCTCACCGGTGCCTGAATCTCTGTTGTGTTGCGGCAGGACCTGAGGTAATTGGCCCATTCCTGGCACACCAGTAGTAGCCAAAATGTTGATATCAGCTGAAAAGGTGGCTGCAGAAGGGGCATCAACAGCATAGCTGAGAGTGAGATGTTCTTCCGTGTTCTGAGTCGTCATCCTTTTGCCGGGTCTCGGTGATGGTGCCGACCTCCTAGTGCCACTACATCTTCTAGATGTAGACCACAACCGATGTGAAGATGTGGAGGAAGAGCAAGTAGTCAACACCCAGACCACCATGCAGACCTTGGTAAAGTTCTTTTACTTCTTGGAGGGCACCATGCAATCTTCTGGACTCTATTCTCCAGCATTCCTAGTGGTCTGGAAGACGCATAGACATTCAGAACATGCTTTGCCCATGTCTACAAGTTTCCTAATTTGTTGCTGACAGATATTTGCAACCTAAAAATAATCGGTGATGGCATTGTCTGTCGTTTAAGAAGTTAAAAGAATTAAATAAGTCAGTGATAGCTAACTGTCCCAATAAAGACGTGATGTAGCATTTAACTTGCAGGGAGGTATGGCCAGACTCCAGTATGAAGAATGTCATCATCATCCATTGAAACCATGAATCATAAACTGTGATGATATTGCACATTAACGCCACAAGAGGGAGCTTTACGGGTCTCTTCATGGAATGGACAATTTTTGCTTTACATAATTACACTCATATTTACATTATGTTGGGGATTAACACAGATTGTCAATTTAAATACATTAATTATGTAATTAGGTGATCTGTGGCACCAGATTCCAAGTGAAATGTACGATATAATCATTGTTTTATATAACTAAATAATCAAATAATGAGTTCATGTAACATCGTCCACTTCCCTAAGGTGGCTCCAAACCAGGCTGATGAACGATGCTGTCGTGATTAATTTAAATATTTTAACTACATAATTGATATTAAGATGGTAAATGTTACTTGCCTCCCACATCGCTTCACCACAATCCACTGATCATGGATTATCTAATGTCCTATTTTAATAATCAAATAACAACATAATCAGAGGATGAAATGGTCTGCCATACTACACACAATTGACTCTCTGTTGACTCCCACATGATTGTGGTAAACTCCCAGGTTCATCAGTTATTTAATCGCAGAGCTGAGTAGTAACGTGTTTAAATGCTGAACTGTCATTGTGGTGCAGGGTTTTTAGAAGATATCACATGTTTAATGTTGGGCGGCTGCCTCAAAAGAGATGGCCTGAAATCCAATAATCACAAAGTCTACTCTAACAAATGGATTATCACCTTCCTCAAGGAAGTCATCAATGGCAAACTCACCTTTTAATGAGTAATTGTGAGTCTTATTCGTCTTTTGTTCCATAGTGTGACTTCTTAGGAGAGAGTGTATTCATAAACAGAAGACTTTGAACTGTTTCTCCACAGACTACGTCCTCTGGTGATTAGGTAATCTTGAATTTGGTAACCAGTAAAAGCTGTCGGCACACTTCCAGAGGTGCGGCTATGACTTGTGTAGGCGAATCAAATGCTGTCATGAAAAGTTTTAGGAGATAGTTATCTTGGCAGACTGTAATGTCCCATGATAACACTTTCTCAAAGCTGCTCTCTTGTCCTTGGCCCATGATACCAGGATCCAGAATGCAAGCAGGGTTGCCAGGCAACATTTATGAGCCAACATTCTGTCACATTCTAGTGCCCCTCCCGCATGCTTAAATGAGTATACCCACCGATGAAGTAACCTTACATCCTCACCGAGTTTCTCACAAAAACAAAGCAGGGCACTTTATTTTGAGTTCTACAGATTTACCAGTCTCTCAAGCTACAACATGCCTATAGTGACAAAAGCATGAAAACGAAAGCATCATTGTGCCATTCAAGTACAATGATGGGTATTTTAAACCTGTTTTCTATGCCCCAATTATCTAATTTCTATAGTGGAAACAATACAATTAAATGCCTCTGCCATAATCCTTTTCTCTTTATGGAAAATAAAATAAACTCCTCTTCATTCTTTTACCTTTAGAGGAGCTTGCTCCTCTGGTTTCTCACGGTAGTTTAGCATCAGCATTTGGCTGATGATTAAGGAATTTGAGCAGTGTCTTATGTTTCTTTCGGTCATTTTTATTCCTCAATTGAATGTTCTCTATTAAGTCCTGTGCCCCGCTCTCTAATATGGTTATTTAGAGTGATTTATTGTTCGTGGTGTGTCATGTTAACAGCCCGACAGATTTCATTAGATGAGATTCCCTGACCAGGAGATTATTCAGTTATTCCATTTTTAAAATCGGTGGTCACTGTGACCTTCATGGGTCAGTTCTGTTGCAACCTCTCAGAAACCGATGATGCGAAACGGTACAGTTTTCTAAAATCGTGTAGTCATTCGATTGTTAAAAATCTACTATTACGTCATCAGTAACCACCATATAAGGGAGTGTCCCCCATTCTCTGGGCACTGCTTCTGGATCTGATCTCCTGCTATGTCAATCCCACAGAAGCCAAATGACGGATGACACCATCATTACTTATGCAATCAAATGAGTTAATAATTGGATAGTCCTCCATACTTAACTTTCATAAGATGAAACCCAACTCCAGTGATTGCCAAGGAAGTAGTACTTAGATAATTAAATAATGCCACGTGATTAACTCCCATGGAGGAATGACCCGACTCCAGTCAAGAAGAACAACATCTTCATCGATTTTAATAATTAGTATATAATGAAAAATGATTGAATGATGTCATGGTGGTGCATACTTAAATCTCACATGGAGTAGTCAGAATGATCTCTTCCTGGAATAATGAGGAATTTACAAAATTAAATTGATCATTAATTAGAGGGCCTTTTTTATTAACAATGATGAGATGGCCCCAAAGTCCTAAACCTATCGCTGATGAAAAGATCTATTTACATAGCTAAATAGTGAAGTAATGAGATGATATTACATCATCAACTACCAAAATCTGACTCCAAACGGGACTTATGGTCCATATCATTGACTGTATTTTAAATATGTCAATTAAATGAAGAATTATTACTGAACTCTCTAGTTTAACAGTTAAAGAAGTAAGTGTAGTATTAGATGACTTGATGGTCTGGTACAACGGTCTCCCCTAAGGAGGCTCAAAACTCCAGTCATCACTGAATACATAATGACAGATTTTCATAATTAAATGAATAAACAGTAACAAGTGGATGGTGTTTCATGCGTGAAGCCTAAATGATTGCTCAATACTGAAGAGACATTGAGTTCTTAATCATAAATTTGAACAAAAAAAATGAATAAATAAAGAGATAGATTCTCATAATTCACCCTTAGATAACAAAATGATGTCAACATAGATTTAAATAAAGGAAGGAAGTAAGAAAGAATGAAAGGAAGAAATGAAGAAAGAAAGAAAGAATTCAGAAGATAGAATTTAACACTTACATTTGGGTCCCAGATTCCACTCTTCCTGGAGTAGAAACAGACAGATTTGTATAATGAAATAATCAGATAGTTAGATCGTGTGTCACACTTGAGTGTGACACAAGGTGGCGCCAAACTTCAGGGATCTCAGATTATATAATGAAAGAATTTAATAATTACATCTTTAAATATGTAAGCCGTTGACATTTTTTTGTATCATCAATTCCTGGGCAGACTTGCCATGTATGAAACTGTATGCTGTCATCACACATTTTTAAAATGCCATCAGTTAATCGTCAGATAATCATACTGTCTTGCCTGATGAATTCTGTTGGCCTGACCTCATCACAAGCGCCTGAATGTCTGTTGTGGTGCGGCAGGACTTGAGATAATGGGCCCAATCCTGGCATAGCAGTAGTAGCCACAAAGTTGATAACAGCTGAAAAGATGGCTGCAGCAGGGGCATCACCAGCATAGCTGAGAGAGAGATGTTCTTCCGTGTTCTGAGTCGTCATCCTTTTGCCAAGTCTCGGTGATGGTGCCGACCTGCTAGTTCCACTCCTGCTTCTCATGGTAAATCACAACTGATGTGAAGATGTGGAGGAGGAGCAGGTAGTCAACACCCAGACCACTGTGCCGGCCTTGGCGAGGTCCTTGTACTCCTCGGTTGGCACCGTGCAACCTTCTGGATCAATCATCCAGCATCCCTTGTACACTAGGAAATGCATAGATCATTCAAAAAATTCTCTGGCCATGTCTACATCTTTCCTAATCTTGTCCCTGACTGGTATTTGCACCCTAACTGTAAACGGTGACGTCATTGTCGGTCGTTTACATAATTTAAAGAATTTAATGAGTCAGTAATACCTAACTGTCACAATAAATAGGTGATTTAGCATTTTGCTGGCAGGGAAGCATGGTCAGAATACAGGCATGAAGGATGTCATCATCATCAATTGAAAAAATGAATCGTAAAATGTGATGATATTGCCCATTAACTCCACAAGAGGGAGCTTTACAGGTCTCTTCATGGAATGGGGGATTGTTGTTTACATAACTATACAAATATTTACATTATCTTGGGGATTAACACATATTGTCAATTTAAATTCATTAATTATGTAATTAGATGATCTGTGGCACCAGATTCCAGGTGTCATGGACGATATAATCATTGTTTTATATAATTAAATAATCAAATAATGAGTTCATGTAACATCATCCACTTCCCTAAGGTGGCTCCAAACCAGGCTCATGAACGATGCTGTCATGATAAATTTAAATATTTTAACTACATAATTGATATTAAGATGGTCTATAATAATTGCCTCCCACATCGCTTCACCACAATCCACTGATCATGGATTGTCTAATGTCCTATATTAATAATCAAATAACAACATAATCAGAGGATGAAGTGGTCTGCCATACTACACAAAATTGACTCTCTGTTGACTCCCACATGATTGTGGGAAACTCCCAGGTTCATCAGTTATTTAATTGCAGAGCAGAGTAGTAACATGTTGAAATGCTGAACTGTCATTGTGGATGCAGGGTTTTTAGAAGATATCACATAATTAACGTTGGGTGGCTGCCTCAAAAGAGATGGACTGAAATCCAATAATCACAAAGTCTACTCTAACAAATGGATTATCACCTTCCTGCAGGAAGTCATCAATGGCAAACTCACCTTTTTTAATGAATAATTGTGAGTCTTATTTGTCTTTTGTTCAATAGTGTGACTTCTTAGGAGAGAGAGTATTCATAAACAGAAGACTTTGAACTGTTTCTCCACAGACTACGTTCTCTGATGATTAGGTAATCTTGAATTTGGTAACCAGTAAAAGCTGTAGGCACAGCTCCAGAGGTGTGGGTATGACTGGTTTAGGCGAATCAAATGTTGTCATTAAAAGATTTAGGAGATAGTTACCTTGGGAGACTGTAATCTCCCATGATAACACTTTCTCGAATCTGCTCTCTGGTCCTTGGCCCATGATACCAGGATACAGAATGCAAGCCGGGTTGCCAGGCAATATTTATGAACCAACATTCTGTCACATTCTATTGCCCCTCCCACATGCTTAAAGGAGTATACCCACCGATGAGCTAACCTTACAGCCTCACTGAGTTTCTCACAAAAACGAAGCAGGGCTCTTTCCTTTAAGTTCTACATATTTACCAGTCTCTCAAGCTACAACTTGCCTATAGTGACATAAGCATGAAAACGAAAGCATCATTGTGCCATTCAAGTACAATGATGAGTATTTTAAACCTGTTTTCTATGCTTCAGTTTTCTACTTTCTAGAACGGAAACAATACAATTAATCGCCTGTACCATAATCCCTTTCCTTTCATTGAAAATAAAATTAACTCCTCTGCATCCTCTTTCCTTTAGAGGAGCTTGATCCCATGTTTTCTCAGAGTTGTTTAGATTTGCATTAGGCTGATGATTAAGGATTTTGAGCAGTGTCTTATGTTTCTTTCAGTCATTTTGGATTCCAAAATTGACTGTTCACTATTAAGTCCTGTTCGCTGGTTTCTAATATGGTTATTTAGAGTGATTTATTGTTGGTGGTGTGTCGTGTTAACAGCCCGACAGAGTTCTTAAGATGAGATTCCCTGATCAGGAGATTATTCAGTTATTCCTTTTTTTTAAAATCGGTGGTCAATGTGTCCTTTATGGGTCAGTTTTGTTGCAACCACTCAGTAACTGATGATGCGAAACAGTACAGTTTTTCTTTTAAAATCGTGTAATCATTCTATTGTTGAAAATATACTGTTGAGTAATTAGTAAACACTGTATAAGGCAGTGTCTCCCATTCTCTGGCCACTGCTTCTGGTACAGATCTCCTGCTGTGTCAATGCCACAGCAGCCAAATGACGGATGACACCATCATTACTTGCGCAATCAAATAAGTTAATAATTGGATAGTCCTCCATATTTTACTTTCAAAAGATGGAACCAAACTCCAGTGCGTGTCAAGGAAGTTGTACTTATATAATTAAATAATGCCATGTGATTAACTCCCATGGAGGTTTGTCCCGACTCCAGTCAAGAAGAACAACATCTTCATCGAATTTAATAATTAATATATAATGAAAATGATTGAAAAATGACATGGTGGTGCATACTTAAATCCCAAATGGAGTAGTCAGACTGATCTCTTACTGGAATAATGATGTTTTTAAAAAATTAAATTGAAAATTAATTAGTGGGCCTTTTATATTAACACTGATAAGATGGCACCATAGTATTAAACCTATCGCTGATGTAAAGATCTATTTACATAGCTAAATGATGAAGTAATGAGATGATATTACATCATCACATCCAAAAATCTGACACCAAACGGGACTTATGGTCCATAATGTTACCTGTATTTTAAATACGTAAATTAAATGATGAATTATTAATTAATTTCCTAGTTTAACAGTTAAATTAGTAAGTGTAGTATTAGATGACGTGATGGTCTGGTACAACGGTCTCCCCAAAGGAGACTCAAAACCCCAGTGATCACTGAATACGTAATGACAGATTTTCATAATTAAATGAATAAACATCAAACAAGTGGATGGTGTTTTATGCGTGAAGCCTAAATGATTACTCAATACTGAAGAAACATTGAGTTCTTAATCATAGATTTGAACAAAAAATGAATGAATAAAGAGATAGTTTCTTATAATTCACCCCTAGAGTGATAACAAAATGATATCACCATTGATTTAAATAAAGAAAGGGAGAAAGTAAGAATGAAATAAGGAAACACAGAAAGAAAGAATGAAATAAGGAAAGAAAGAAAGAATTCACAAGATACAATTTAACACCAACAAGGTGGATACAGACTCCACTCTGCCTGGAGTAGGAAAAGACAGATTTGAATAATGAAATAATCACATAGTTAGATGGTCTGTCACCCTTGAGTCACACAAGGTGGCCCCAAACTTCAGGGATCACAGATTATATAATGATAGAATTTAATAATTACATCTTTAAATATGTAAGCCATTGACATTTTTTTTTTGTATCATCAATTCCTGGGCAGACTTGTCAGGTATGAAACTGTATGCTGTCATCATGCATTTTTAACATGCCATCAGGTAATCGTCAGATAATCATACTGTCTTGCCTGATGAATTCTGTAGGCCTGACCTCATCACAAGTGCCTGAATGTCTGTTGTGGTGCTGCAGGACGTGAGATAGTGGGCCCAATCCTGGCTTAGCAGTAGTAGCCACAATGTTGATAACAGCTGAAAAGATGAATACAGCAGGGGCATCACCAGCATAGTTGAGAGAGAGATGTTCTTCCGTGTTCTGAGTCGTCATCCTTTTGCCAGGTCTCGGTGATGGTGCCGACCTCCTAGTGCCACTCCTTCTTCTCATGGTAGATCACAACCGATGTGAAGATGTGGAGGAAGAACAGGTAGACAACAGCCAGACCACCGTGATGGCCTTGGTGAAGTCCTTGTACTTCTCAGAGGGCACCGTGCAACCTTCATGGCTCAATCACCCAGCATCCCTCGTACTCTGGAAAATGCATAGATCATTCAGAAAATGTTCTGCCCATGTCTACAATTTCCTAATCTTGTCCCTGACAGATTTTTGCACCCTAACCGAAATTGGTGATGGCACTGTCTGTCGTTTACATAATTTAAAAAATTAAATAAGTCACTAATAGCTAACTGTCACAATAAATAGGGGATGTAGCATTCTACTGGCAGGGATGCATGGCCAGACTCCAGTCATGAAGGATGTCATCATCATCAATTGAGTCAATGAGCCATACAATGTGAAGATATTGCACATTATCTCCACAAAGATAGATTTACAGGTAGGTCTCTTCCTGGAATGGAGGATTTTTGTTTACATAACTATACAAATATTTACATTATCTTGGGGATTAACACAGATTGTCAATTTAAATTCATCAATTATGTAATTAGATGATCTGTGGCACCAGATTCCAGGCGTCATGGATGATATAACCATTGTTTTATATAATTAAATAATCAAATACTGAGGTCATGTAACATCATCCACTTCCCTAAGGTGGCTGTAAACCAGGCTCATGAACGATGCTGTCCTGATAAATTTAAATATTTTAACTACATAATTGATATTAAGATGGTCTATAATAATTGCCTCCCACATCGCGTCACCACAATCCACTGATCATGGATTATCTAATGTCCTATTTTAATAATCAAATAACAACATAATCAGAGGATGAAATGGTCTGCCATACTCCCCACAATTGACTCTCTATTGACTCCCACATGATTGTGGGAAACTCCCAGGTTCATCAGTTATTTAATCGCAGAGCAGAGTAGTAACATGTTTAAATGCTGAACTGTCATTGTGTATGCAGGGTTTTTAGAAGATATCACTTATTTACAGTTGGGCGGCTGGCTCAAAGGAGATGGACTGAAATCCAATAATCACAAAGTCTACTCTAACAAATGGATTATCACCTTCCTGAAGGAAGTCATCAATGTCAAACTCACCTTTTGATGAATAATTGTGAGTCTTATTTGTCTTTTGTTCCATAGTGTGACTTCTTAGGAGAGAGAGTATTCATAAACAGAAGACTTTGAACTGTTTCTCCACAGACTACGTTCTCTGATGATTAGGTAATCTTGAATTTGGTAACCAGTAAAAGCTGTAGGCACAATTCCAGAGGTGTGGCTATGACTTGTTTAGGCGAATCAAATGTTGTCATTAAAAGTTTTAGGAGATAGTTACCTTGGGAGACTGTAATGTCCCATGATAACACTATCTCGAAGCTACACTCTGGTCCTTGGCCCATGATACCAGGATACAGAATGCAACAGGGTTGCCAGGCAACATTTATGAACCAACATTCTGTCACATTCTAGTGCCCCTCCCACATGCTTAAAGGAGTATACCCACCGATGAACTAACCTTACAGCCTCACTGAGTTTCTCACAAAAACAAAGCAGGACACTTTCTTTTGAGTTCTACATAGTTACCAGTCTCTCAACCGACAACATGCCTATAGTGACATAAGCATGAAAACGAAAGCATCATTGTGCCATTCAAGTACAATGATGAGTATTTTAAACCTGTTTTCTATGCTTAAATTTTCTAAGTTCTAGAACGGAAACAATACAATTAATCGCCTCTACCATAATCCTTTCCTCTTTATTCAAAATAAAATAAACTGCTCTTCATTCTCTTACCATTAGAGGAGCTTGATCCCATGGTTTCTCAGAGTTGTGTAGATTTGCATTAGGCTGATGATTAAGGATTTTGAGCAGTGTCTTATGTTTCTTTCAGTAATTTTGGATTCCTCAATTGATTGTTCTCTATTAAATCCTGTACCTCGCTTTCTAATATGGTTATTTAGAGTTATTTATTGTTGGTGGTGTGTCATGTTATCATCCCGACAGAGTTCATTAGATGAGATTCCCTGATCAGGAGATTATTCAGTTATTCCATTTTTAAAATCGGTGGTCACTGTGTCCTTCATGGGTCAGTTCTGTTGCAACCTCTCAGAAACCGATGATGCGAAACAGTGCAGTTTTCTAAAATCGTGTAATCATTCGATTGTTAAAAATCTACTATTGCATAATCAGTGTTCACCGTATAAGGCAGTGTCCCCCGTTCTCTGGGCACTCCCTCTGGTACAGATCTCCTGCTGTGTCAATCCCACAGAAGCCAAATGACTGATGACACGCAATCAGATGAGTTAATAATTGGATAGTCCTCCATACTTAACTTTCATAACATGGAACCCAACTCCAGTGATTGGCAAATAAATAGTACTTAGATAATCAAATAATGCCACGTGATTAACTCCCATGGAGGAATGGCCGGACTCCAGTCAAGAAGAACAACATCTTCATCAATTTAAGTAATGAATATATAATGAAAAATGATTGAATAATGTCATGGTGGTGCATACTTAAATCTCACATGGAGTAGTCAGACTGTTCTCTTCCTGGAATAATGAGGAATTTGAAAAATTAAATTGATAATTAATTAGTGGGCCTATTATATTAACAATGATGAGATGGCACCAAAGTCCTAACCCTATCACTGATGTAAAGATCTATTTACATAGTTGAATGGTGAAGTATTGAGATGATATTACATCATCAACTACCAAAATCTGACTCCAAAATCAACTTCTGGTCCATAACATCACCTGTATTTTAAATACGTGATTTAAATGATGAAGTATGACTTAATTTCCTAGTTTAACAGTTAAAGAAGTAAGTGTAGTATTTGATATCATAACGGTCTGGTACAATGGTCTCCCCTAAGGAGGCTCAAAACTCCAGTGATCACTGTATACATAATGACAGATTTTCATAATTAAATGAATAAACATTAAACAAGTGGATGGTGTTTTATGCGTGAAGCCTAAATGATTGCTCAATACTGAAGAGACATTGAGTTCTTAATCATAGATTTGAACAAAAAAAATGAATGAATAAAGAGATAGTTTCTCATCATTCACACCTAGAGAGATAACAAAATAATATCAACATAGATTTAATTAAAGAAAGGAAGAAAGAAAGAAAGAATTCACAAGATAAAATTTAACACGAACAAGGTGGATCCCAGACTCCACTCTTCCTGGAGTAGAAAAAGACAGATATGAATAATGAAACAATCAGATAGTTAGATAATCTGTCACACTTGAGTGTGACACAAGGTGGAGCCAAACTTCAGGGATCACAGATTATATAATGAAAGAATTTAATAATTACATCTTTAAATAAGTAAGCCGTTGACATTTTTTTTTTGTATCATCAATTCCTGGGCAGACTTGCCAGGTATGAAACTGTATGCTGTCAACACGCATTTTTAACACGCCGTCAGTTAATCGTCAGATAATCATACTGTCTTGCCTGATGAATTCTGTTGGCCTGACCTCATCACAAGCGCCTGAATCTCTGTTGTGGTGCGGCAGGACGTGAGATAGTGGGCCCAATCCTGGCGTAGCAGTAGAAGCCACAATGTGGATAGCAGGTGAAAAGATGGCTGCAGCAGGGGCATCACAAGCATAGGTGAGAGAGAGAGATGTTCTTCCGTGTTCTGAGTTGTCATCCTTTTGCCACGTCTCGGTGATGGTGCCGACCTCCTAGTGCCACTTCTTCTTCTCATGGTAGATCACAACCGATGTGAAGATGTGGAGGAAGAGCTGGTAGTCAACACCGAGACCACCGTGCCGGCCTTGGTGAAGTCCTTCTACTTCTCAGTTGGCACCGTTCAATCATCCAGCATCCCTCGTACTCTGGGAGATGCATAGATCATTCTGAAAATGATCTGCCCATGGCTACATCTTTCCTAACCTTGTCCCTGACAGATATTTGCACACTAATCATAATCCGTGATGGCATTGTCTGTTGCTTACATAATTTAAAGAATTAAATAAGTCACTAATAGCTAACTGTTACAATAAATAGGTGATGTAGCATTTTACTGGCAGGGAAGTATGGCCAGATCCAATCATGAAGGATGTCATCATCCTCAATTGAATCAATGTATCATAAAATGTGATGATATTGCACATTATCTCAACAAGAGGAAGCTTTACAGGTCTCTTCATGGAATGGAGGATTTTTGGTTTACATAACTTTATAAACATTTACATTATCTTGGGTATTAACACAGGCAGTTAATTTAAATATATTAATTATGTAATGAGATGATCTGTGGCACCAGATTCAAGGTGTCATGGATGATATAATCATTGTGTTATATAGTTAAATAATCTAACAATGAGTTCATGTAACATCATCCACTTCCCTAAGGTTGCTCCAAACCAGGCTCTTGAACGATGCTGTCGTGATTAATTTAAATATTTTTAACTACAAATTAATATTTAGATGGTCCATAATAATTGTTTCCCACATCGTGGAATCCACTGATCATGGATTATCTAATATCCTATTTTAATAATCAAATAACAACATAATCAGATGATGAAATGGTCTGCCATACTCGACACAATTGACTCTCACTGACTCCCACATGATTGTGTGAAACTCCCAGGTTCATCCCTTATTTAATCGGATAGCAGAGTCGTGAAATGTTTAAATGCTGAAATGTCATTGTGTATGCAGGGTTTTTAGAAGATCCTACATATTTCATGTTGGACGGCTGCCTCAAAAGAGATGGACTGCAATCCAATAATCCCTAAGTCTACTCTAACATATGGATTATAACCATCCTGAAGGAAGTTAACAATGAGAAAATCACCTTTTGATGAATAATTGTGAGTCTTATTATCTTTGTTTCCATAGTATTAATTCTTAGGAGAGAGAGAATTCATAAACAGAAGAAATTGAATGTTCTCTGATAATTAGGTAATCTAGAATTTGGTAACCAGTAAAAGCTGTAGGCAAACTTCCAGAGATTTGGCTATGACTTGCTTAGGGGAATCAAATGCTGTCATTGAAAGATTTAGGAGATAGTTATCTTGGGAGACTGTAAAGTCCCATGATATCACTTTCTCGAAGCTGCTCTCTGGTACTTGGCCCATGATAACAGAATACAGAATGCAAGCAGGATTGCCAGGCAACATTTATGAAGCAATACTCTGTCATATTCTAGTGCACCTCCCACATGCTAAAAGGAGCATACATAAAGATGAAGTAACCTTACAGCCTCACTGAGTTTCTCACAAAAACAAAGCATGGCTCTTTCTTTTGGGTTCTACATATTTACCCATCACTCAAGCTACAACATGTCTATAGTGCCATAAGCATGAAAACGAAAGCATCATAATGCCATTCAAGTACAATGATGAGTATTTTAAACCGTTTTTCTATGCTTCAATTTTCTATTTCCTAGAATGGATACAATACAATTAATCGCCTTTACCACAAACCTTTTCTCTTTTTTGAAAATAAAATAAACACTCTTCATTCTCTGCCCTTTAGAGGAGCTTGATCCCATGGTTTCTTGGCATTGTTTAGATTTGCATTGGTAGAGAACAGCCAGGGCCAGGGCCCAGGGCCAAGGAAAAAATATTGACAACAAGAATTTCTGCCAATCAATAAATCCCTGACTACAGAGTACAGAACCCACATCCTGTTCTCAGGAGAAGAATTAAAAACAAAGAAAAAACACCAAACTTTCAGGTGTGCTTATCAATCTTGCCTAAACAAATGAAGGATAATATCAACTTAGTTCCATGATGACCTTGTAAATAAATTTGTACTCTATCAACTGCCTGTATCTTGGAAATCTTTTGAACTGAGATTAGTGGTCTCAAATTTCCCTTTCTCTTTACCATGTTATAAACCCCTCACAATTTTAAGCTACTGCCTTACTTTTCTGACAGAGTGAGGTCCCAGCTGGTTTGATTTTTACCAGTAAAAACCATTTGCTTTTGTAGCCAGGAGTCACTTCCTTAGAAGTTGATTAAACCAGTAGGCATAATAGTAACAAGTTGCTCAAGGAGGCTTTATAGGCTATAGAACTCCAGGTGACAGCTATTTGAAAATCAAAACACTGTTGTGCCAGCGACATGCCAGTACTACTTCCTGCTTATTTTTTGCAGTGTTTTCTTAGCTGCAAGTAGGCTAAAAGGGTAGACAAATCCAACAAAAGGAAGTGGGATTCAGGAAATGGACCATTTATCAGAGGCATCAGTTTGTAGACACTGTTGAAGAATCACTTTGGCTGGGCTGGTTCACAGTAAGGAGGAAGAGCACTATAGAGGAGCAGGCTGTAGTCAGCAACTGATCCTCTTCTGCCAGAAGAACAAATCGTCTGAGACATGTTTAAACTGGGAACAAAGGTTAAAATGTATATATTTAATTGGAACTCTTTGTTCCTTACCTTTGGTGATCAAGAAAGACAGCAAGACCAGGGAGAAAATTCCATCCTCAGGATAGCTGTATTAATCTGCAGTCCTTTTGACCTGTAAGAAGTGGATAAAAGCTTTATGACATTTGACCCTCTGAAGCCTATATGAACTGTGTTATATAAAAGGACATAAAATTTTTAGATATATCATCATCACCAATCTGTGCTGAAATCCAAATTGTACAAAAAGTAGGTTTTGTGTATCTATAAAACAGCAGGAATGTACTTATGCCTTTGAGTCCTAGCAAAATTTACAGATTTGTGGTAGATGCTTTTTCTTCTGTCAAGAGAGATCCAAGTATAGATTGGTCAGTAGTGCCTTAGGCCTAATGAAACATCCTTCATATGTACACTTTGATGACACCCAATAAAAATCATAAAACTTTGAGTTTCTGACTAGACAGCTGGGAGTCCCTGCTCTATTAGCTCATCAGAACTTGATTAAAAGTTAAGCTCTGAATTTTTATATTGTAAATTAATTTTTTATATCTTTAAGAAGTATATGTCTTGGGCTAGAGAGATGTGGCAGAGGTTTAGATTCCTGGCTGCTCTTCTAGAAGTCCTGAGTTCAGTCCCCAGCAACTACATTGTGGCTCAGAAACATTTATAATGTGATGTGGTATCCTGTTTGTGTGTGCAGATATGTATGCAGGCAGAACACTGTATGCATAATTAATAAATAAATGTTCAAAAAAGACTTATATATCATTATATTTTTAAATTCTTATTTAGGAGCCATATCAAGGCTGCCTTTATTGCCAAGCTCACAAAGATTTGGTTAGCCAAGCCATCAATGAAATTAGAGATCTGAGAAGGATAAAATATATGTTACATTTGAATCTATTAAAAAAAATCACAGGGACCATTCCTTATATTCTTAGCCATATCCAATTTTCTATGCCATTGAGGGTAGAAATTTTTCACCAAGTACATAATGTGAGAGGTGTTTCCCCCCCTATGGAACCTGGAATTGGAAAAGTCTGAACTTATTTTGTCTAGGCAAAGATGCAGACAATTTTCCAGTACCCTGCAGCCTCTACATAGTCTGAGCTGGGTCCTATCATGCTGCAGGCACTGTTTTTCAGCATTTTGCTCCCTGGTCAGTGTCATCACAATCCATGCTGCCCCACAATGTTCTTTAGAGACCTTTCTTTGGTCATTGTTTGGTTCTGTGATTCTTTGTCTGACATTATTACACTTTTTTAGTTAATATTTAAATGTCTTATTCTACAGATCTCTGTAGTGTTAGAAGTCTTTCTAGGTAGATCTTAATAGACAACTTGGTTTTCAGTTACTCGATTTAAGCTTAAACTTTTAGAATATGTATAGGAGACAGAGTGAGGTTTATACCTGTTATTAATCATTAATACTTAGTTTGATTCTAACCAAAAGTTAATCTATAAGGATGGCTGGTAACTTCTGTTTCTCAACATTTTATAATAGTTACCAGATTTTATAAAACTAGAACTATGCATTGTCAGTTTTAGTTTTAAAAATACTGATTTTAATTTGAAACTCCTTTTAGGAAAACATAAAACAGCTATGTGATTCAGTTTATCTAACTAACTTATGCTTACCAAATTTAGCAAAAATAAGGATGGATTGCCATCTGTATCATTAAAAAATGAGCTTCTCAACTTTTGGTTAGTATATACAGTGTACAGCTATGATCTTAAATTTTAGCCCTTTAATTTAAGTACAAAATTTAATAATGTAATAAAGCACAAATATAATGTAACCTTCTGAATTTAAACAAATAAAAAACTGTTTGATAAAACAATTAAACTTCCTGTACTGACTTCTTATAATATCAAATAATTTTAGCATCCTTTATGTCTTTAAACCCATTGTCACCTTGGTGCCTGTTAAGTTTATGTTAATTTCCAGTGTTAATAATTGTAACTTTTTAACTAGTTTCAATTTTTTACAGCTTTTGACATAAAACAGAATTAATGTCATCTACATTAAAAGGACATCTGATTTTCTGATAATCTGAATTTAATGACCAGTGCTCAGAGGTAAATTTTGAGCTTGGGGCTGTTATCATTAGACAGCAGAAATGTTTAAACCATATTTTTGTTTTAGCTCTATTCTTGCAACAAACCGGTTTCTAACAAGAAACACTGATAGAACTTTTTAGCAAGTACATATATTTTTCTAGAGAGAAATAAACAGAACTTTTAAACCATTAACTTGGTATGGTCAAAAATTTTAACTCATATTACTAATCTTAAATTTATATTTGTAGATATGAGAGCCCACAGCAAACAGTTTACATCTTTCTCGACATTTGACGACTTTTCTTTGAACCTCCATAACTTTTTACAATACCTTTATTCTCTCTCGATTTTCTCAGACATCCCTAGCATAGAAATATCTCTCCTTTTCTCTTTTTCTTTTTTCTTATCAGTGACTCTTACCCAGATATGCATGCCTGAAGTGAAATCTTATTTATTTATTTTCCTTCTTCCAATAAGCCCTAATTTTATAACTATTAGTTATTAATTTTTCCATCACATTGCCTCTTTCACACAAACCTTAGATGCCCAATTTTTGGGCCTCCAATAGGTAAAAGACTTCTGGAACAGGTTAGTCACATTGCCCCCTATGTATAGGACTTTACTTTGGTTTACTTTTGATATAGCATCTCAACCAGGGATAAGGTGAAATGTATTCTTTCCTGTACTACTTCCTGCTTACCTTTGCAGTGTTTTCTTGGGCGTGAAATGGCTAAAATGCTATATAAAACCAAAAAAAAAAAAAAAAAAAAAAAAAAAAAGGAGAAAAAGGAGGGTGGATTCAGCAAATTAGCAAATTGCACATTTATCAGAGGCATTAGTGTGTAGACCCTGTTGAAGATTCACATTGGCTGTACTGGTTCACAGTAAGCCCAGAGCAGTATTTAGGAGCAGAATGTAGTCAGTAACTGATGGTCATCTGCCAGAAGCACAAATCTGCTGAGACATGGTTAAATTGGGAACATAAATTTGAGATATATTATCATCACCACTCTGTACTGAAATCCATATTGTAGAAAAAGTTGATATTGGGTATCTGTAAAACAGCAGGAATATACTTATGCCTTTGAGTCCTAGCAAAAACTACAGATTTGGGTTACAAACTTGTACATTTTTCTTCTGTCAAGAGAGATCCATGTATAGATTGGTAAGTGGTGCCTTAGGCCTGATGAAATATCCTTCATATTTACACTTCAATGACACCCAACATAAATCATAAAACATTGAGTTTGTGACTAAACAGCTGGGAGTCCCTGCTAGATTAGCTTATCAGAACTTGATTAAAAGTTAAGCTCTGAATTTTTAAATCCTAAATAAATTTTATATATTTTAAGACGTATATATCTTGGGCTAGAGAGATGGTTCATTGGTTAAGAGTACTGGCTGCTCTTCTAGAAGTCCTGAGTTCAATCCCCAGCAACTACATTGTGGCTCACAAACATCAGTAACGAGATCTGACTACCTCTTCTCGCCTGCAGAAGGCAGAATACTGTGTGCATAATTAATAAATAAATGTTCAAAAATGACTTTTATGATTTTAGATCCTTATTTAGGAGCCATATTAATGCTGCCTAATACTGCCAAGCTGACAAAGTTATGGTTAGCCCAGCCATCAAAACTATCAGATGTGAGAAGGATATAGTTAATTAACTGTTCAATCTACTAAAAAAAACTGACAGGGACCATTCCTTATATTCCTAGCCATAACCAATTGTGTATGGGATTGAGGGAGGACTTCTTCACCAAATGCATAATATGAGAGGCTTTTTGTTTGTTTGCCTTTTCTCTGTGGAAGAGAGACATGGAAATGACTGACCTACTTTTGTTTAGGCAAAGGTGGTGCAAATAATTTTTTAGCATCTACAAAGACTAAGCTGGGTCCTGCCTGGCAGTAGACATTGTATTTGACCATCTTGCTCCCTGGTCAGTGTCATAACAATCCATGCTGCCTCATAATATTCTTTAGAGGCCTAGGGTCATTGTTAGGATCTGTGATTCTTTGTCTGATATTATTACAGCTGTTTAGTTAACATTTAAATGCCTTATTCTATACAGATCTCTATAGTATTAGAAGCCTTTCTATGTGTATCTGAACAGATAATTTGTTTCAGGTACTTTTTTTAACCTTAATCATTTAGAACATGTATAGGCAACAGAGTGAGGTTTATTCCTGTTATTATTCATTAACATTTAGTTTGATTATAATCAAAAGTTAATTTATAAGAATGGCTAGTAACTTGTGTTTCTTAACATTTTATAATAGATGAAACAGCTTTTAAAAAACTAGAACTTTGTATTGTCAGGTTTAGCTTTAAAAATACTGATTTTAATTTGGAACTCCTTTTAGGGAAACATGAAACATCTATGTGACTCAATTTATTTAAATATTTTACGCTTACCAAATTTAGCAAAAAACAAGGATGCATTGCCTTCTGTATCATAAAAAATGAGCATCTCAACTTTTGGTTAGTATATAGAGCTTACAGCTGTGATCTTATATTTTAGCCCTTTGATATAAGCACAAACATTAACAATATATTAATAGCACAAATATCCAGTAACCTTATAAATTTAAACATTTAAATATGTTTTCATAAAATTACACATCTGATAATGTCTTTTTATGATATCAAAAATAAATTGCCCTTTATGTCTTCAAACACATTATGACCTGGGTGACTGTTAAATTTATGTTAATTTCTAGTGTGACTAACTGTAACCTTTTAATTAGTTTCAATTTTTAACACTGTTAGCCAAAAAACAGTATTAATATCATCTACATTAAAAGGACATCTGATTTTCTCATCATCTTAATCAGATAACCAGAGCTCAGAGATGAATTTTGACCTGAGGGCTGTTAGCATTAGACCCCAAAAACATTTAAACCATTTTTGTGTTCGCTTTATTCTTGTAATAAAACTTAGGTTTATAACAGGAATCACAAATAGAACTTTTTTTTCAGTCCTTTAACATTTAGTAATATTTAAAGAAAATATTCTTTTATCTATCCTATCTTTATGAGTCTAAAGTCCTATATGTAACTTTAATTCTAACTAAGGAAAACTATAACCTTAAATATCAGTCTTCAAGTCCATCAAAGAACATAGAAGGATAATATATAAACTCTAGAATTGAAAGAGACAACTCACCGGGTCAATTCCAACATTCTTCTGTGATGTTCCATCTCCAGTCTATAGATCATAGTGTGTCTGGCAGACTTCTCAGCAAAGCAAAACATTTAAAAATGTCCCACCTGTGTTGGCAGTTTGTCAGTCACTTTTCTCCACATCCTGCAGAATGTGTAGCAGACTCTTTCATGAAGGAACTCTGTAGCAATGTCCATCTTGTATCAGAGTCACTTTCCTGTGGGTCCTGCATGTCCAGTTCATAAAGCATAAAGTCAAACAGTACAGACAAGAACAGTATTTTGCCCAAATGGCTGGTCTTGCTGTATTAGAGGCAAACTCTAGAACTTTTTAACAAGTACATATAGTTTTCTTTAGAGAAATAAAAGGAATGTTTAAACAATTAACCTGGTATGGTCAAGATTTTTAACACATATTACTAATCTTAATTTTATATTTGTAGATATCAGAGCACACAACAGTTTACATCTTCCTATGAACTTTCTACTACTTTTCTTTGAACCTCTATATCTTTTTACATTACCTTTAGTGTCTTTCTCTGATTTTCTCAAACATCGTTATCATAGACAATACTCTCCTTTTCTATTTTCCTTTTTTCCTCTTATCAGTGACTCTTACTCAGAGGTGTGTGGCTGAAGTGAATATCGTATTTATTTATTTAAATCCTGAGTGTACCTTCTCAGTGTGGTGCCTTCCCCTGAATTTCTCTGCACCCTCTGCACTCTTAACTCTTGGTTCCTGTTTCTGCTCATGTGTGTACACCAGCTCTCCTTTATTGATGTTTAATAATGATCAGGAGAAACAAATAGGCTGAATAAATGTTTATTCTGGAGAAATATCGTACAACATAGAAAGAAGAATATGAGCAGGTTCGTTCCTGCTCCTAAGGATACCTCCAGATGTACTCCTGTCCCCATGCTGCAAGCAATAGAGCTCTCTGAGCCCCTTCCTCAGACTTAGTTCCCCCAGGTAATCTCCTGTTCTGTCTCCACAACAATGTGCATGTGAACAAAGTGAATACCTCACTACAGTTCCCCTTTTAGTCTAAGAAAAGATTTAGGCTTGATACAAAAACTATATAAAAAACAGTGAATAACAATTGTGCTCTAATAACTGACTGAGAACTGGGAAGCCAGCATAGGACTGACTCAGGACCACCTGAATATGGGTCTCTGCCAGATGGACTGAGCAGTCTAAGGGACCTCTGTAACAAGTATGGGTTTTCCGCCTGCCGCCGCCCGGTCTTGTCCTGCTGCCATGCCAGCCCCAAATGATACACAGAGGCTCTGTATTTGGTACAATACTGTTGGCCCGGTTACTTGTTTCTTATCAGCTAGCTCTGCCTTTAATTATTAACCCATTTCTGCTGATCTATGTATTTCTCTTACCGGGGAGCCGGCGGCATACTGCTTTCTCCAGACTCTCCATCTTGACTCCTCCTTCCTACTTCCTATTTCCTCCTTGTCTCCTAGTCCCTCCTATCTTCCTTTCCTATTGGCCAACAGTGCTTTATTATTAACCAGTATGAGAAACATATACAGAATGACATCTCCCATCATCTCCTCTTTTCTGTCTAAATAAAAAGAAGGGTTTTAACCTTAACATAGCAAAATATATCACATAACAGTTATCAAATAAGAATCACAGTTAACAATATTTAGCCCATTAACATTTAGCAAGATTTAAGAAAATATTCCATCTTCTATTTTGTCTTTGTGTGTCTAAAGTCTATACCATAACTATCTGTCTTCAACTCCTTCAAAGACCACAAAAGGATACTATATAAACTCTACAAATGACAGAGACATCTTGCCTTTGTCAGTCACCTGAAGTTCTTCTGTAATCTTCCATCTTCAGCCCATAGGCCATAGTGTGTCTGGCAAACTCTCCAGCAAAGCAGGAAGCTTTAAACTGTCTTCTTGGCAGTTTGTCAGTCACTTTTCTTTGTGTCCTGCAGACTGTCTGGCAGACTCTTCCATGAAGCAGAACTCTGTAGCAATGTCCATCTTGAATCAGCAATCACTTTTCTGTGGGTCCTGCATGTCCAGTTTATATAGCACAAAGTCAAACAGTCCAGACAAGAGCAGTATCTTGTCCAAATGGCTAGTCTTGCCATATTGAAAGTAAACTCCATAACGAGTTTCTTCAATGTCCATCTTCTTTTCTGGTGCAGGTGTTATTGCCAAGAGCAATTATGTCTCACTGTCACGAAAACCCTAAACCATTTTAAATGCCATATCCTGTAGGTCTTTGAAAGGTTTGAATAATTCCTATCTATCTTAAATAAATCTCTGTGTACCTTGAAAACCCTAACTTACTTAACTCTAAGCTTTGACTATCATAGGTAATTATCTATAATCTGTACTACATTATACAATATGTTTCTGAATGAACTATATAAACACAATACCTAAACAAAAGGAGAAATATACACATCACAAAATTGACCTTAAATTCTATCAATAAATGAAAATCCATTCCAAAACAAACTATGCATATCTATACCATAATTCCCTTTTTACCTTTAAAAATAATTGGCTGTGATCACTACCCATTTATAACCAAGTCCATTTAAATGAAACCAAACATTTATAAACAATGTTTGGGAATTTGGGCCCCACATCATCGTTTCCACTTGACTCAACCTGATGCATCGGAACTACAAATATCACCCTAAAACCGGTTTTGAGACTGTTTTGCTCGAGACAACTCATGACTAGCTAGCTGTAATGGTGCACCTTTTTATTACACCCTGGCCAGAGTTTCAAATAGAACTACAGTCAAGAATTTTCTGCCACACAGTGACTAACTACATATGTCACAGCCAGTTCTGTTGAGAAATTTGGTTGCTAAAAGTTTTCTTCCTACAGGATACATTGGAGCAATCATCGTCCCATATCAGCAGGAAGTAATCTTAATATGACTACGCCCCCTTTCCCTACCTTTGGAATTTTGGGATAATAGTCATCGTCTTTGGGTTGGTTTTAGTTATTTGGGATTGGGTGATGCTTATACTCGGGTTTATCTTTTAGACAGGAATAGGGAATGGTTGGTAAAGGTATGGTTTAGATGGGATATAGGTAGATTAGCCTATTTTCTAGTGAATTTGAGTAAGAATGAGATAGTATTTTACAGCTTACACTGGTGTGAATTCTTATGTGGTAAGCTATGTAAAATTAAGTTTATTTTTGTTATATTGTGTTAAATATTTCCACTTACAATGTTTTATGCACATTATTTTTTACCATATGCTATGTATGTATACTTTTCTTGTGTTCAAGACATTTTGTATATTGATACAATTTGGGATATTTATCTTGCTGCCCTTTATAGTTCTACCTCTTGTCTTGACACTTATACTCTACCTCTATTTTAGGGATTTACATGTAGGTATATGTAAATAGTTATATTGTTTAAATATTTGTTCCTGCTTTACTCAGGAATGTTTTAATCAGTCTTTTTAGCTAAGTTCCCAAGTATTACAGATTATCTTCACTCACATTTCCTGTACCTATGAGATTAGTCAGATATAGATGCTTAATCTTCAATCACTTCATAGACATGCAGAACATGGCATTTAAATGTATTAATATTAGTACTCCATTGACATGAGACACTGTTGCTCCTGCACTTTCCCGAAAGTATGTTGGACACTGTTGTTGCTCCTGCTGGAGTTCAATCTCGCCTCAGCTAATGGCCTGTTGGGCATAGAATTGCCCCCACCTTGACCACTGATTTGGACATGCAGTCCTATGTGCTTGCAGGAGACAAATATAGAAGACTGCTTGGCCTTGCCAAGTCAGGGTAAAACAGCCATTCTATTTCCCTGCTGTTGTTGTGGTCTGTCAAGTTCTCTTGGCCTTAGCCAAATCTGGGTGTACCAACATCACTGTGAGACCTAGGGTGACTGTTCAGGTGGCTTGCTGTTTCTGTCCTTGCTGCACCTTTTGGAAGTTGTCCATCCGCATTTCATGTCTACTCTAGTATGGTTAATTTCCTTCTCAGGTCTTGATGAGGTTGAAGATTAAACTATCACAACTATTATTCTCTCTTCCTAGCTAGATATATTAGGTACTAGACTTATGTTTTCCAGCTTAGGACATCTCTATTGTAAACTCCATTATGCCCTCACCCTAGGACTAGATATGTAGGTCATTTTATTCTCGATTTTCCTTTTCTTGGAGCACACTTGTTATTCACTGTTTTGTATATAGTTTTGTATTAAGCTTAAATCTTTTCTTTAGACTAAAAGGGGAATTGTAGTGAGATAGTTCTTCTGTAGCACTGACCACGCCCATTGGGGGGTGGAGCTTGGCGGAAGTGACCTGTGGAAGGAGGTCAGAGGGGGCCAGGACGGCGCTCTCTTTCTGGCATGACTCGGACAGGAGAGGATCGGGTTGAATTTCCTGGTGTTCATCTGTCTAGGTTGTAAGTTATTTCTCCCTGAATAAACATCTATTCGGCCTATTTGTTTATCCTGATCCTTATTTACCGCGATAGACCTCAGGCAGTGGAGCCAGGATATATCCCTGGTGCACAAATGGACCTTGCGAACACATCCCCCAGGGAGGGATAACTGCCTTCACCTAGATACAGGTGAGAAGCCCTAGTTCATATTTCAAATAACCTGTCAGATCCACATGACCCAAACTGGATGCCATTGCTCTACATATGGAATTGGGGTGGGGGGATAGGAGGAGGAGGGTGGTTAGGGTGAATGTGAGAGGGCAGAGGGGGTAAAAGGGAGGGAGGGAGGAATGGAGGGAGAGAGGGAAGAAAAGGGAACTGAGATCAACATGTAAAATAATAAATTAAATAAAAAGAAATTGTGCTCTATCAAAAGGAAAATTGAGAATATACAATCTTAAGACCTAACTATCTAGTCCTAGGGTGAAGTCAAAACAGTGTTTACAATAGAGTTGTCCTAAGCTGGAAAGAATAAGTCTAGAACCTGTTATATCTAACTAGGAAGAGAGAATTATAGTTGTAATAATTTAATCTTCAACCTCATCAAAGACCTGAAAAGGATAATAACAATACTAGGGGAGGCAGGAAGTATGGATGGGCAACTTTCAAATGGTGCAGCAAGGACAGAAACAACATGCTACCTGGACAGTCACCAAAGGTCTCACAGCAAGGTTGGTACAGCAAGTTTTGGCTAAGGCCTACAGTACTTGACAGACAACAACAAAGGCAGGGAGGTAAAATGGCTGTCTTACCCTGATTTGTCAGGGCTCAGCAGTCTTCTAAGGCCTGAAATCTATTCAGCACTTTGTCTTTGAGTGTATGATAATGAATCACATAACTTTCTAGAGACTTCATTGAATCAGTAAGTCCCTTGCTTTCTCCAACTACTAAAGAGTCCATATTTTTAATATTCTCATTCTTAGATAAAATCTGAATGAAATGTAAACTGCCTTCCAGACACAAAGTTCTATATGGTAGCTTTCAATTAATCCTAAGACATGGAACAGATTCTGCTACTCTTTGCATCTGATGTTCCAGGTTTTAACTTTATTAGCAGCTCTGTTCAACCAGTAATCAGCTGTTCCTGTCAGCATGTTAATGCATTGCATTGTTTCTGTTTTGATTTTTGAAGCATTAGACATAAAAAAATTCTGGTTTCTAGTTGGTCATTTTTATGTTCCATGTTTTGTGTTCTACCTGTCAGCTCTCTATTTACATGTCTAATATTCTGAATCTTTTTCTCTAAGTACTGTATGTTTGTCTTCTAATTTTAAGCTCTCCATTTTCATTTTCAAAATTCTAAACAATTTTTTCCAAACGTTGTATGTTTTCTGTTGTTTTTCATCCTTCTATTGCCATTTTCAATAGACTGAACTGTTTTTCTAAGCATTCTATGCTTTGCCTTCTAATATTGTCATTTTCAATATTCTAAACCTTTTTTTAACAGTCTAGGTTTTCATTCTAATTGTCAGCTCTCCATTGTCATTTTCAATATTCTGCATTTGGTTTTTTAGCTCTCTATTGTTATTTTCCATATTTTGAACCCCTGTTACTAAGTCTCTGTTGGTTTTTAAATTTTTCTTATTGTTTGCTTTAAGCTCAAACCATTTAGAATATCTTAATGTTGATACCCATTGCTATTACAAAAAAAAAATGTATTTATTTGTTAAGGCATGATTTTTCTTATGTTAAAATTCATTCTATATTTGAAGTAAAAGAATTTCTAAAGTCTTGCATCATAAGATTATCCACCCTATGTATGGAACAATTGGTCTCATATTATATCATCTTAAATGGCGAAGAATGTTGCAATTACCTTAGGTATAATTCTGCTGTCCTCGAACTTTGATGGTTTTAGTTGTTGATCTCAATTTGTGGTGGTAGTGCCTGGTGGTGTCCCACCAAATTGTATCCAGCAGCAGACAATCCTTCTGATAGTTCTCCCTGTGGAATAGCTCTTAACAAACTAAGGCAAGCAAAATTTTGTTAAACTCATGAGTGAAAGGAGCTTTGTGCAAATTTCTAGGACCCCCAGGGCTAACAGGTGTTGCCACTTACTGGCGCCTTTGGGCCACAGAAAACACACCAGCTGGGCAGGCACCATGTGCACCACAGCTGCAAATGCAAAGTGGGGAATAGGCAAAAGATGAGAAGCAGTGTTAGCTTTCTCAGTGCCACAGTGGATGTAAAGTTGTAGGGCAGAGGCAAATGTCCCACAAGGTGTGGTATATCCACCTGGTTAGGCAAGGAACCCTGCTCATTCAGGGATGGTGTGGGAAGCAAGCAGTGTCTGCCGACTTGGTGAAAACCAGGTCCGGTAAAAATCCAGATTCTGCTTCTGACACCAGATATTGATGTTCGATAAGGATCAGGAGAAAAAAATATGCTGAATAGAAGTTTATTCAGGGAGAAATAACTTACATTATAGAAAGACGAACACCAGCAGGTTCCTGGTCCCAGGAAGCTGTTCCTGTGCTGCAGGAAAGAGAGCTCTCCCAGTATCCTCCTCAAAATTCGTTACCCCGGTCATATCAGGCCCTGTCTCCACCCCCACAATGGGCGTGGTCCATGCCACAGGCAGGGCCAAGGTGCTTATCTCACTACAGATAATGAACGCTCCATTTAATTCATTTCAGAATTTAGTTAACCAATGGTCGGTCAATGGCAGAGGTGTTCTATGAATATATATAAAGAGCAAATAGGAATTATTTCACCTAATACTAAAGACACTCCATAACTGCACATATTATCTATGTTAAGGAAACCCATACTTGCATGTATTCCCTGCCTAAAAGGTGTCTATAAGCCTGTATGGGCCCAAATATATTGCTTTTAAATAGGAGATAAATAACCAAAAAGGACCAGACAACGTATGGTAGGAAAGATAATATCTTATGGACCACAGTTGTTATTTGAGCTCTCTGTACCCATAACAAGTTGGAATGGGTTCCCGTATAGGATTTCAGATGGGACCGGCAGGCAGAATGTGTTCCAGAACTGTCAAAGCCACTCAGGGAAGCTTTATATGGAATTAGATGACGAGATCCGTCTTTAACTACTGGGTGGCACTGCACATGTTTAATATCACAAATAAGGAGGGTGCCAGTAATCAAAAATGAAATATATTAATAAAACAAAACATGAAATGAAGAATCAGATCCACCTTTATATGAGTCGCACCATCTGGGGGTCTACTGAATGTCTAAAGGGAATTGAAAGAGGAAGTTCTTCTTCTGTTGCTGCTTTCCCTAGCTATGGCTACCAAGTTTATTACTTTGCTAGCTTTAGAGCTTTCTTCTTTGGGCTTCGCAAATATAATGATGACCATCTGAGACATGCACCCTGGTGAACTAAACAACTGCTGTAGTCTCCAGGTGCCCATTGTTAAGCAGCCATTTTTGGACTACCTGGACCAAAGCCTATGAGACATTATAATAAATCCATGTATTACATAGATGGAGAAATTCATCCTTCCATCACTGTCCATGCAGAGAACCTTGAATAATGCAGTTAGTTTTTGCTTTCTTTTGTTTTTAACCTGCTACTGAACATGTGTTGACTAACAATATTGCTCACAAATACAAACTTCCTAGTTTCATTCCTCTCCAACTATTTCTAGGAAGACTACTGTTTTCATTACTATGCATTTTCCAACCATTTTCTCTGAGTTTCAGGGATAAAACTCCTACATTCTTAGAGCCATCATCCAGCTTTCTAGGAGGAGAAAGAGCTACTATCGTGTTTGTCATCTGGAGCCCGCTTCTCTTTCCTGATTTTAAGTGACTGTGAAAACCAGGTAAAGAGCAAGTTCAGTTCACCTAAACTCAATTTTAAGCTACATAACAATTATCTCTTTTTGTATCCCTGAATCTCTCTGTAGTAGTTTGGCTGCAAATCATGTCAAAGGAGAAACTCCTGATTAACAAAGTACCCCTAGCCCATCCTCATGTCATAGAAGAGGTCATTCTCAAGCTGCTTAAGGGGAAATTACTGGAATGGTCTGCCAGATGGTCTAGTTTTCTTCTAGAGAAAATCATAGTTCATCCAGATTGGCAAGATGTACCCAGAGGAGAACTATTTGAAAAAGTAAACACTGTTGTGTTGAGGGGTTGACAGAGCAAGCAAGACATCTGTTTAGGTCCTGACTCACAAAGAAGGAACATAGCTCTTTCTCAAACCTACTAATGAGCTTAGTAGAGCCAGTATCATCCTGAGCACCTAGACTTAGACACTCAGGTATTGAGAATGAAATAGATCCCTTCCTTTAACATAATGAACATGTTTGAAGAGAATGAAATTGTCTGAACCAGAGCCTTTGTGGTGAGGTTGCTTCATATCCTGTGAACACTACTATTCCCACCACATGGAGCTGGGGTTACTGGTCCCAAGTGTGCTGTGGGTTTAATCACTAAAGTTCCCCAGATGCACTGTGTTCTCCTCATGATGCAATGCTTGAGTAGTATTCTCATGAGCTGGTCTCATTGAAAGATAACTCCTACTGAATTCCTAAAATCTCCCTTTTTTCCATCTCCCCCTGAAAGGAGAGAACAGTAAGCTATTCCTCATAAGAAGCGTACTTAGAATGAGACATAGGTTAAGCAAGACGTCCCTTTCACAGGTTTTATCTTTTCTTTGCTCTGCCTTTCCTCTTTTCCTCATGTTCTGGTCCTCCACTCCAAGCCCTGTCAGTGAAGTGTGAACCTGTGTTTCATGTTACTCATGTATTATTAAATAATTATAGTACTAATTTTTCTGTTGAAAACTTTAATTGCATTCCTGGCCTTACATCCTGTTTCTTATTACTACTTAAATTCTTCAAAGTGTCAGTTGTAATCTGAACCTGGATGAACTTAAAAATGGCAGTAACTTTGTAATGCTAAAGTCTGTTTTAGGACCCAGGTTGTGGTGGTGCTTGCCTTTAAACCCAGTACTCAAGAGACACAGGCAGGCAGATTTCTGTGAGATTCAGACCAGTGTCATAAACACAGGTAGTCTCACTACAACAAAGGCTTTTGCTCAGGGAAACCCTGTCTCAAAATATCCCAACACATCAGTTTTAGGCTCTGTCCCCTAAGCCCATTAGCTAGAAAAGAATGCATGCTATCATTACAGACACATTCTTTACATATCTCTTAAGTCTATGGAGTTATTTCTCATTTGAAAGGCAAATATAGAACAGATGCTCTTCCAGTTTTTCAGAATTAGGTTTCTGAGACAGGCTCATTCTTTTTGACGTCCAGCATCTCTGTTTCAATCGTGTCTTCTTCCTGAATGCAAGACTCGACCAAGTGCTCAGGTAAGGAAGGATAGAGAGCTTGTTTCACAGGCCAGAGAAGAGCATTTCCGTGTTACATGAAACATCAGTTTACACCTGGGGCTTGCCAGCCACTGGTGACTACACACGGATATGACCTCTGAATGATTGCTCTAGTAGTCTTTCTGCTATTCTTCCCACCATCACCGAGAAACGGTCTTTGAAACCTGACCTACAGAGGGGAGGGTGTTTTAAGTCACATGTTGCCCCATGTCAGCACTGTCCTCAGAACTGTATGCACAGTTTACATTGCTCTCTGATTTTCCAAGGGACAGGGGCTCTCTGAGCACAGGTAGTGTCTAAGTCAATGGAAAATTACTGAGAGTGAAGTGATTAGGGTGGGTCAAAGGGAAGACCTCTCAGTAGTACAGAGGCTGTGCTAGGAGGTGGGACTCATGAGGACCAATGTTAGCACACACAGAGAAGGCTCTGAGTTGCCACCAGGTCTTCTTTCTTGGCTTCCTGCTGGCCCCATTTGTCATCTGATGAGGCTTTGAGTTTGACAGCGCAGGGGAACCAGGGTTGGGGACCTAAGCAGTCACATGATTTTGTCTGTGCTATTACTTCTCCATCTGAGAGCATTCTGGAATTGACCTCCACCAAGATCTCAGAATGACATTAGGACACACTAACCACTGCTCACTTGAAGTTGGTGCACTTTGTCTACCACTATTAAACTTACTGAGATAATCTGCCTTGTCTTTAGGTAGGAACTTGGAGAGTCCCTTAGAGACCCTAGCAATCACTCGCTGCTCACTATCAGAATCAGACATGAGTTACCTGTCCCAGTGTCCAAGCGTCCATCGGCTCACACATCTGGACCTGAGTGGTGTCACCTTTTTAAATTTAAGTCATCCACTTCTGGGAAGACTGCTAGAGAGATTGACAGCTACACTGCAGACATTAAAATTGAAGGGTTGTATGCTCATGGACTTCCAAATGGATGTCATCCTCCCTGCCCTGAGCCAGTGTTCCCAGCTGGTGGAGGTGAATTTGATGAAGAACTTCCTGTCTTTGACCAGCCTTAAGAAGCTGCTTCAGCACACTGCCCACCTGACACAGCTCACCTTGGAGATGTATCCTGCCCCTGGTGAAGTGTATGATGACTTTGGTGATGTCCTGCCAGACAGATTTGTCCAATGTTGTTCTGAGCTCTTGGACACTCTTAGAGCAATAAGACAGCCAAAGGAGGTCTACTTTGTGAGTAAGAAGTGTCTAGATTGCAGGCGATTCTGTGTCTATCACCAAGAGGCCTCCCTATGTTCATGTTGGGAATAAAGGATGAGAGATTACTGCTGGCCTGAGAAAGGAAATCAAGGACTCCAGTGACTCTTTAGAGAGACACAGAGCTTGTCTATTCAAGGTGTTTTGGATATACTTGGAGACAATGTCATACCAAGGAATCAGAGGAGAGAGAGAGAGAGAAGCTTTGACATGGACAATCAGGGCCTGCTCATCTGCTCAGGGCCAACGGTGAAGACCCAACCTCAGATAGGAAAAGGGATTTGAGAACACTGTGTACTGACCCCACCACAGTCAGTGTGTGAGAGTTCAGATACACAGGGGAGGGGATAAAGACAGAGCATAGTACAAAGAGCACCATGGACTGGATGAAATGTGTTCCATGTCTCTGCCTCCACCTTTTCTTTGCCTGACTTACATAAAGATTTGTAATATGTGCACATATATTTCCTTTTTGAAGAGTAACATTGACTGTAAAATGAACTGTTGTTGAGAGCACGGTCCTCTCCCTTTTCAACTGAGATCTGTCATTCTGTGGTTATGAGAGGCATTTAAGCTGGATAGTACTTGCCTCGCCCACCATCCTTAACGTTACAGTTTCCAATAAGCTCAATAAAAAATGCTTTTGCATGAGAGAGTGTGTTGCACACTTTTAATTTACTAAGGTTTTCCCTTGACAATCCCAGACTTGTGCACTGTGCTCACTGTGTTTGCATACTCTTGTGTCTCTTTGTCTCTACATCTTCTGCGTCTTAGAACTTTCAGGCAGATGCTAACCTAACATGCCACACTCTTGGGATTTTTATACCTCAGCTTCATGTAATCTCATCATAAAGTCCGAGATAAACTCTTGGAATGATGGATGACTCAGCGAATGAGGGTGCTTCATAACTTCTCTGGGGACCAGTGTTTGATCTTAGCGGGCAGAAACACGTGGACCTCTTTCCGGATATCTGACATTCATTTCTGGTTTCTGGAAGCGCTTGCTGTTACCTCCATATACATACACACATACCACACACATGCCCTTCAAAAGACATTTTCTTAAAGATAAGTAAAGTTAAAGTATGGAAAAAAACAAATGAATTTATAGTATTAAACAGGAATCCAGTCTAGAGGTCGATATCCCCACAGGGTTTAACCCATCAAAGTATGAAAAAGATAATAGCAAGTAGACTGATGACGCCCATGTGGGAATCTCCATAGATTCCCACATAGACAGTTGCGGTAAACGGTCCCTATGTGTTTCTGCAGCCTGGCCTTGTCCTCCCTGCCTGCATCTTGATTCTAGTCGGCTCAGTGTTTAGTTGTGGGCGTTTGCTTATGCTTCCATCAGGTACTAGATGAGGGCTCCATAGTGTTTGATAAATTAGTTGTTGATCTCATTATCAAGGAAGGGCATTTATGGTAGCCTTTGCTACCAATTTTTAACTGGGGTCATTCTCGTAGGTATTTGGACATTTCTTTAGGTTCAGTTTTCTCTTCAATCCTATAATGGCTCCCCTTTTTATGGTCTCTCTCTTTCTCTTTCTCTCTCTTTTCTCTCTTCTATTCCTCTGTTGGCTCAGTCTTCCTAATCCCACGTGGTTTCCCCTCCTCCCCTTCTATTTCTCCTAGTCCCCACCACACTAACGGCTCCCCAATCCCCTTGTGCTCTGGAGAATTTTTTGTTTCCACCTTCATTGAGGGACCTTATATGAATATCTTAGATCTTCCTTGTCTATCAGTTTCTCTGGTGTTGTCAATTATATGCTGGTGATCCTTTGCTCTATGTCTAAAATACATATGTGAGCAAGTACATAGCATGTCCTTCTTTTTGTGATTGTGTTACTTCATTCAGGATGGTTTCTTCAAGTTCCATCCTCTTGCCTGAGAATTTCAAGATTCCATTGTTTTTTTCTTTCCCCCCACAGAGTAGTATTCCATTGTGTAGAAGTGCCATCATATCTTCTTTATCCATTCTTCAGTTGAGGGGCATCTAGGTTGCATCCACGTTCTTGCTGTTACAAATAATGCACCACGAACACAGTTGAGCACATGTCTTTGTTGCATGGATGTGCATCCTTTGGGTATATGACTAAGAGAGGGATCAGCGGGTCCTGTGGTAGACTGATTCCCAATTTCCTGAGGAACCGCCACACTGACCTCCAAATTGGCTGTGTTAGTTTGCACTCTCAGCAGCAGAGAAGGAGTGTTCTCCTTTCTCCACATCCTCTCCTGCATAAGACGTCATTGGTGTTCCGAATTTTAGCCATTCTGGCAGGAATAAGATGGTATCTCAAAGTTCTTTTGATTTGCATTTCCCTGATAGTTAAGGATGTTGATCACTTCATTTCGTGTCTTTCGGCCATTTTGAATTCCTCCATTGAGAATACTTTTCATTTCTGTACCCCCGTTTTTTAATAGGGTTATTTGGTGTTTTGATGGCTAGTTTCTTGCTTTTTTTTTTTTTTTTTTTTTTTTTTTTTTTGGTATATTTTGGAGATCAGCCCTGTGTCAGATGTAGGAGTGGTGAAAAACTTCCCAGTCTGTGGGCTGCCATTTGGTCTTGTCAACTGTGTCCTTTGCTTTATAGAAGCTTCTGAGTTTGAGGAGGTCCCATTTACTAATTGTCAATCTCAGTGTCTGGAATTAAGTTTCGAAGGGGTCTTCTATGCCAATTTGTTCAAGGGTACCTCCCCACTTTCTCTTCTAAGAGGTTCAGTGTGGCAGGATTTATCACGATGTGTTTGATCCGTTTGACTTGAGGTTTGTGCATGGCGATAGACATGGTTCTATCTGCAGTTCTACACACCATCATCCAGTTGTGCCAGCATCATTTGTTGAAGATGATTTACTCCTACCATTGTATAGTTTTAACCGTTTTGTCAAAAGTCAGGTGTTCGAAGGTGTGTGCGTTATTATCATGTTTTCTATTCAATTCCATTGGTCTACTGCTCTATTTCCTGGCGATACCAGGCCCTTTTCAGGAGGATTACTCTTTAGTAGAGCTTAAAGATGGGAATGGTGATGACCTCTGAACTTCCTTTAGTCTATGAATAGTGCTCTTTTTATGTTTAGATATGTTCCTGTTACCCCTGATCGCTCCAAGGCCTTTTTCGTGAAAGGGTGTTGATTTTTGCTGAAGGCTTTTTCAGAATCTAAGGAGATTATCGGGTGGATATCTTTTTCAGTTTTTTTGTAAGGTGGATCACCTTGATAGATTTTAGAATGTTAAACAAGCCCTGCATACCAGTGATGAAGCCTACTTGGTCATGGTGGGTGATTTCTGTGATGTATGCTTGGATTCGGTTTGCCAGTATTTTATTTTGTATTTTTGCATCAATATTCATTAGGGATATTGGTCTGTAGTTTTTATTCCTAGTTGTGTCTTTGTGTGGCCTGAATACCAAGGTGATTGTGGCCTCCAAAAAAAAAAAGTGTTTGGCAATGAACTTTCTGTTTCTATTATGTGGAACAATTTGGGGAGCACGAAATTTAGATCTTCCTTGATTTTCCAGTAGAATTCTGGACTGAAGCCATCTGGCCCTGGTCTTTTTTGTGTGTCTGTCTGTCTGTCAGTCTGTCTGTCTCTCTCTCTCTCTCTCTCTCTCTCTCTCTGTGTGTGTGTGTGTGTGTGTGTGTGTGTGTGTGTGTGGTGGAAGGCTTTTGATGACTGCTTCTACTTCGTTAGGGGTTTATAGGTCTATTTAAGTTGTTTGTCTGTTATTGATTTTATTTTGGTGATAATTTTCAAGAAATTTGTTCATTTCCTTTGCATTCTCAAGTTTTGTGGAGTACAGGTTTTCAAGGTATGACCTGAATATTGTCTGGAGCTCACAGAGTTCACACATTTAATCCCAGCCCTAGAGAGGTATAAAAGGTAGAAGCAGGGGATTGAGGAGTCAGTCTCAGAATTCTCCAGCCCCTCCAAGGAGAGGAAGGTGTCTGAAACTTGGTGAGAGTTTGTGGAGACAGGAATAGCGCTTTCTTCCTGACATAAAGGTAAGAGGTAGTGGCTTGGCTTTCTCTGGATCTGCTATGTATCTTGCTGCACTCAACATTATTGGCAGCACATGGGAGTTAGAGGAAATCAGATCTCTGTGAGTTGTCGGGTAGCATAGCACGGTCTTAGAGCTAGTACCAGGAATGTAGGGTGTGACCACTGACAAACACTGTCTCAAAAAAATACAATTGATTTTGTAATTTTCAACACGATCAAACTCAGTTCAATCTCTGTCCTGAAAGTAGACGTAATTAACACGAACATGTCTTGTTTCGTTATTCTTCCACTAAGATTGGAAGGTTACTGAAGCCCTGGTTAGATTCCAGTGGTCATGGCAATGGTTACATAAAATGGAAATCTGATTAAAGACTATAAAACTAATTATTTAACAATACAGAGACAGATGCTTAGAGTTTGAGATGACTTGGAGAATGGGTTTTTACTGTTACCATAGACTCAGTTCAATCTGTTTCCTGATGGGAGATCCAATCCAACTGGTCACATACAAGCTATAGCACTAAGCTCAGGTAGGAGGATTAATGAGATTTCCATGTCAGCTCAGAATGAAAAAAGAGTTTAGATAGGGCTGAGCTTCATTGATCCAATGAATATGGAAATCTTACAACTGTCTACATGTCATCATGAGAGTAAATCCCAGAATTGAAAATTGGGGGAGAAGTTTTCTTTGCTTGTTTGTTTTGTTTTGTTAATTTTTTGTTTTTTTCAAGACACGGTTTCTGTGTATTGCATTGCAGTCTGTACTGGAATTCAATCTGTAGAACAGGCTTCTCTTGAACTCACAGAGATCTGCCTGCCTCTGTGCCCCAAGTGCCGGGACTAAATGTGTGAGAAACCAATGCCTGTGCATGGACTAGTGTTAGAGTTAACCTGAGTCTTTGCAACAATCTGGTCTCCCCCCACACACACCTTTCCCACATCTGATTCTCTCTAGCCACAGCTGTGAAAGCTCAAGTATGATTGGGTGGGGATATGCTCAATTATCCAATCAGATGGCAGAATATGGCTGATGGTGGCGATTTGAATGGAAGGTGTAAGAGGATATGGGCATATAAGGGTTATCCTGGCCAGGTTAAACAGAGTTGTTTGGATCCTCAAGTCACTAACACAACTGCTGGGATTGGAACACCTCTTATGTGTGTGCTGATCAGGTTAGCCATTCAAGCCCTTCAGGACATACAACCTTACCAAGGATCTCCAGTCCCTCGGGCCATCTTAGTAACCTTGGATTTGTTATTATGTTTGGTTTTGCTATTTGAAGCTGAAAATCTCATTTAGCCCTGGTTAGCCTAGAACCCCACATGCAGCTTAGTGTTATGAGAGTATTATGAGATTTGCTGATTCAGCAGAAGGGTCGACCTAGGTGAGTCAGAAAGTGTGACATGGAGGGGAAGAGTGTGGATGGAGAGAAGTGACTACAGAGTTCAGAATGTGGGTCGAGTTGAATCAGAGCTGTCTTGGAGAAGTGAATAAATGAAAAGAGACAGTGGTTCATGGAGCACAGGTGCTAACCTGCTGTGCCCTTTAAGAGAATGATGAGGTTGCGATATTCAGGGGTTAAGACACACTGAGCAAGTACCGACCAACAACTCCAATCTGGCTTAAAAGGATTTAATTCAATGTGATTATGGACTTGTTAATTGAAGATGAAGAAAATTCTGTAGAAGCCCACAGATGGCCATGAATCTCAGCGAAGCATCAAGTTGACAAATTGTCAGTACTCAAACTCCTAAAGAGTGGTCTGGGGCTCATCTTGGCTGCAGGTCTAAAATATTAGAAATGACAGTGACTGTCTCCATTTCACATATTCTCCCAACAACCCCCACTGATTGAATGCAAAGTAAACTTGGCTGTGGGATTTTTAACTTTGATTTTGTGGATCAAGAAAGACATTTGAAGATGATTTCCCACAAAAGAGTCTAGCTCTTGTTTACTTTTCCACTCTCTCATTGCCCAGGGTTGTAGGATTCTGGGGAGCAGTGTTTTTGATTAGCAGAATAACGGGGAGATATGTTGCCATGGTGGCTCATGTCCATGAGCATGAGGCCTTTGAGGGACCTATGCCTATGAGAAGTCAGACAGTGTGTAATAGGAAATATGGGTTTTCCAACATTTCTAGACTAGTGACCAAAGCCCGGCAGGGTTTACGCCATGAAGGGGCAGAGAGTCCTGCTGAAAGTGACTTGTCTGAAAGGATTAATTCCTCTGAATATTCCCATAGCACCTGTCTGTGTGAAGGTCAAGATGAGTTCGCCATTGACACTCCAGATGCTGGCAAGAAGTAGTCTGCTCAAAAATGAAGCCTTGGCTATCTCTGCTCTGAATAAACTACCCATGGAGCTCTTCCCACCGCTATTCAAAGATGCCTTTAAGGGGAAACAAACCAAGATCCTAAGTGCTATGGTGGCAGCCTGGCCTTTCAGATGCCTTCCCTTGGGAGCCCTGATGAAGTTTCCTGACCTGGAGATCTTGAAGGCTGTGCTGGCTGGCCTTGATTTGCTGATTCAGCAGAAGGATCGACCTAGGTGAGTCAGAAAGTGTGACATGGAGGGGAAGAGTGTGGATGGAGAGAAGTGACTACAGAGTTCAGAATGTGGGTCGAGTTGAATCAGAGCTGTCTTAGAGAAGTGAATAAATGAAAAGAGACAGTGGTGCATGGAGCGCACTGCTAAGAGATGTAGTCAACACACAATGAGTCTACCTCGGCCTCTGTAGCCAGGCCCTAGAAAGGAAACTTTTGAGTCTTGGTTTCCAGGATGCATTCAAGGGAAGTGGATGTGTGAGGTGAAAGCCGATTATACATTGGCAGTCCTGCCATTTGAATCCCCTTCTTGTTTGACCAACAGGAATTGCAAATTAGAGGTGCTTGATTTTCGGGATGCCCATCATAACTTCTGGAACATGTGGGCTGGAATAGAGGATGGTGTCTGCTCTCCAGATGTCGTCGTAGAGACCCAACCAGTGGTGCACCATCCCGAAAGACAGGGAAAAGAGGTTGTGACTGTGATGATGAACCTTTCCCTCCATTCCAGACATCTCTGTGAATACCTGGAATGTTTCCACTGCTGGGCCCAGCAGAGAAAAGATGTGCTGCAGGTGATCTGTGAAAAGCTGGAGTTTGGGGCCCGCCCTGTCTATAACCCCCTAGAGCTGCTGGAGGTATTTGCGCCATGCAGTATACGGGAACTGGAAGTGAATGCTCGCTGGGACCTGAGGACCCTTGCAAAGTTTGCCCCTGGCCTGGGCCAGATGAAAAACCTTCAGAAACTCCTTCTTCATGAAGTCTTCACACCCTTGCGTTGGTTGTGGAACCAAGAGATGAAACGACGGTGTTTTCGACAGATCGTTTCTCAGTTCTCCCAACTCAACAAGCTCCAGCATCTCTGTTTGAATCGTGTCTTCCTCCTGAATGCAAGACTGGACCAAGTGCTCAGGTAAGGAAGGATAGAGAGCTTGTTTCACAGGCCAGAGAAGAGCATTTCCGTGTTACATGAAACATCAGTGTACACCTGGGGCTTGCCAGCCACTGGTGACTACACACGGATATGACCTCTGAATGATTGCTCTAGTAGTCTTTCTGCTATTCTTCCCACCATCACCGAGAAACGGTCTTTGAAACCTGACCTACAGAGGGGAGGGTGTTTTAAGTCACATGTTGCCCCATGTCAGCACTGTCCTCAGAACTGTATGCACAGTTTACATCGCTCTCTGATTTTCCAAGGGACAGGGGCTCTCTGAGCACAGGTAGTGTCTAAGTCAATGGAAAATTACTGAGAGTGAAGTGATTAGGGTGGGTCAAAGGGAAGACCTCTCAGTAGTACAGAGGCTGTGCTAGGAGGTGGGACTCATGAGGACCAATGTTAGCACACACAGAGAAGGCTCTGAGTTGCCACCAGGTCTTCTTTCTTGGCTTCCTGCTGGCCCCATTTGTCATCTGATGAGGCTTTGAGTTTGACAGCGCAGGGGAACCAGGGTTGGGGACCTAAGCAGTCACATGATTTTGCCTGTGCTATTACTTCTCCATCTGAGAGCATTCTGGAATTGACCTCCACCAAGATCTCAGAACGACATTAGGACACACTAACCACTGCTCACTTGAAGTTGGTGCCCTTTGTCTACCACTATTAAACTTACTGAGATAATCTGCCTTGTCTTTCTGTAGGAACTTGGAGAGTCCCTTAGAGACCCTAGCAATCACTCGCTGCTCACTATCAGAATCAGACATGAGTTACCTGTCCCAGTGCCCAAGTGTCCATCGGCTCACACATCTGGACCTGAGTGGTGTCACCTTTTTAAATTTAAGTCATCCACTTCTGGGAAGACTGCTAGAGAGATTGACAGCTACCCTGCAGACATTAAAATTGAAGGGTTGTATGCTCATGGACTTCCAAATGGATGTCATCCTCCCTGCCCTGAGCCAGTGTTCCCAGCTGGTGGAGGTGAATTTGATGAAGAACTTCCTGTCTTTGACCAGCCTTAAGAAGCTGCTTCAGCACACTGCCCACCTGACACAGCTCACCTTGGAGATGTATTCTGCCCCTGGTGAAGTGTATGATGACTTTGGTGATGTCCTGCCAGACAGATTTGTCCAATGTTGTTCTGAGCTCTTGGACACTCTTAGAGCAATAAGACAGCCAAAGGAGGTCTACTTTGTGAGTAAGAAGTGTCTAGATTGCAGGCGATTCTGTGTCTATCACCAAGAGGCCTCCCTATGTTCATGTTGGGAATAAAGGATGAGAGATTACTGCTGGCCTGAGAAAGGAAATCAAGGACTCCAGTGACTCTTTAGAGAGACACAGAGCTTGTCTATTCAAGGTGTTTTGGATATACTTGGAGACAATGTCATACCAAGGAATCAGAGGAGAGAGAGAGAGAGAAGCTTTGACATGGACAATCAGGGCCTGCTCATCTGCTCAGGGCCAACGGTGAAGACCCAACCTCAAATAGGAAAAGGGATTTGAGAACACTGTGTACTGACCCCACCACAGTCAGTGTGTGAGAGTTCAGATACACAGGGGAGGGGATAAAGACAGAGCATAGTACAAAGAGCACCATGGACTGGATGAAATGTGTTCCATGTCTCTGCCTCCACCACAAATAAAGATTTGTAATATGTGCACATATATTTCCTTTTTGAAGAGTAACATTGACTGTAGAATGAACTGTTGTTGAGAGCACGGTCCTCTCTGTCGGGAGCCGTATTCGCCATTCCAAGATGGCGCTGGCTTCCTGCTTCCTGGTTCTTGTTTACAGCATTAGCTATGTTAATTGCACATGCGCTACTATATGGTAATTTCTATATGGTAGCTCTCCCTATCAGAGAGGCTATATCATTTGGGCGTTTTGCGGAGCACCAATCACAGACGAATACGTCGCCCTGCGGGCTATTTAAGCCGTGCGCATTTGGGGCTTGGGGTCCTTCTCCATCAGCATGTAAAGAGCTCTACAATAAAGATTCTGCTGGACAAATCTTCGGTTGCTGCGTCTTCCTTATCGGCAACGGTTGTGCGCGACAAGTGGTGCCGAAACCCGGGTGCCGAAACCCGGGAATTGCCGACCCTGGGCGGAAGAACGACTCGAAGGACCCTCGACTGCTCATCGAAGGAAGATTCAAGCCAGCGGAGGGAGAAGCTGCAGCACTTTTCAGCAAGGTATGATCTCCGTGGTCTGGGTGATCCCGTTTCTTGTTGTTCGTTTCATTTTCGTTTTACTGTGTTGTCTGTGTCTTAATTGTCATAAACGGGAAAAGACTTACCGCTCACCTTTTTGTGACCTAGCTTAAGTGGCCCTAAGTTTCAGGTAAATAACTGAGCCGTCACACCCTCTCCTGTAGATAAAGTGTTATGGGGAACCAGCCGACCAAGCCTATTGCAGATGCAGCACAGGCGCTGCTGAAGCAGAGAGAGCTGAAGATTCCAAACAGAGTTTTGCAGAACTTCCTTAAGGAGGTTGACCATGTTGCTCCCTGGTTTGTGGTCTCCGGGACCCTCTCCAAAGGAACATGGGATAAATTGGGAGGAGACCTTATTCGGGAGAAGGAGCAAGGAACCTTAAGGGCTGGTGCATGGCCATTATATAAATTGTTAAAGTCTTGTATTGAAGATGAGAGATGTAAGGAACAGGTCAAGGAGGGGCAGAGAGTGCTTTCAGACCATCAGGATAGTCTATCAGAAGCTGAAAAGGGAAAGAAGGGAGAACAAAAGAAGAAGTCCTCCAAAAAGAAGTCAGATAAGAATGAGAATGTGCACAATAAACTAGCGGAACTAGAAAAGAAAGAAAAACAGCTCGCCGAAAAGGAAGAGGAACTTAACCGACGAGCTAGAAGTTTAAAGCTTATGCCTGCTCCAAAAGAAGGAGCATGTAAGGATTGTGAATGTGAGGATCCAAAATTGTACCCTCTCCTCACTGAGTTTAAGCATTATACTATAGATTCTTCCTCCGAGGGGGGAGACGTCCCCCCGGAGAGGAGGATGAATCTGACCTATCAGAATCAGAGGGGGATCCAGAGCTGAACCCTGCCGAGCAGGCAGAATTAGATGAGGAAGCTGCAAAATATGAGGCAGGAAGGTATGGGCGTGCCCCGCCTTATGCATCGGGCTATGAACCAACGGCACCGCCCTATGATGTCATACAGCAGCAAAAGATTCCCAAAAAAGGAAGAAATTCTATGATTCCAGATAAGGAGACAAAGAGAATACAGGCAGCATTCCCCGTATGGGAGGATGCCCAGAATCAGAGGCAACATACTCCATTGGATTTGAAACAATTGAAGGCTTTAGTGGAAGCAGTGCAGACATATGGAGTTAGCGCCTCCTTCACCACAGCCCTTATTGAGAGGCTAGCCATGAATGCAATGACTCCAGACGATTGGAATAATACAGTTAAAGCATGCTTATCTATGGGTCATTATTTAGATTGGAAGTCCATTTATCAGGAATTGTGTGCGGCCCAAGCGAAAATAAATATAGCCAATCAGCGACCTCAATGGAGCTTTGATATGCTCACGGGTCAAGGCCAATGGGCTGTGAATCAGACTGCCTATATGTCATTATATGGATGACATTTTGTTATGCCATTCTGATCACGCCCTTTTGCAGCAAGCCTTTGGCGTTTTGTCTAGTGAATTGAATAATAAGGGTTTGTTTATAGCTCCTGAGAAAGTACAAGAAGGGGATATTGGGAATTTTCTTGGCTCTACCATTTATCCTATGCAGGTAAAGCCACAAAAGATTGTTATTAGAAGAGATGTTCTTAAAACACTTAATGATTTCCAAAAGCTTTTAGGAGATATTAATTGGATAAGATCATATTTAGATCTAACTACGGCAGAGCTTAAGCCTTTATTTGCTATTTTGGAAGGAGATTCAGCCATTACATCTAGTAGGCAATTGACTGCTGAAGCTGCCCAAGTGTTGGATAAGGTGGAAAGGAAATTGGGTGAAGCTTCTTTAAACCGGCTAGATCCATCTAGCCCGTTTCAGCTATGCATTGTTTCCTCACCTCAACAGCCTACAACTGTGCTATGGCAAAAGGGACCACTATTATGGGTCCATCCTCAAACTTCTCCTGGCAAAGTTCTAAGCCATTATCCCACTCAAATAGGAGAAATGGCCTTAAAAGGTTTACAACTAGCTTTGACCCATTTTGGCTGTGAGCCAGAATCTATTATTGTGCCTTATACTGTTTACCAAGTAAATGTGTTATGTGCCACCTTGGATGTTTGGGCGATTCTTCGTTGCACTTTTTCTGGAAATATCGATAATCATTATCCTAAACACCCCCTGTTACAATTTGTCTTAACTAATGCCATTATTTTTCCAAAATTACTAAAAGTCAACCAATTGTAGGAGCTATTGATGTTTTTACTGATGGGTCCAAGACAGGTATTGGCAGTTATGTTGTTAATGATCAGATATTTAAAAAATGCTTTAATTTTTCATCCCCACAATTGGTTGAATGTGCCATTGTAGCTGAGGTTTTACGAGTTTTCCCTCAACCTCTGAATATTATCTCCGACTCATATTATGTGGTTGGAGCAGTACAAATTTTGGAGACAGTGGGACTAATTTCTTCAAAAAGTGCTGTCGCACAAGTTTTTGCTGATATTCAGCAATCAATCAGAACGAGATTACATCCTTTTTTCATACAGCATATGAGAGCACATACGCTGTTGCCTGGACCCATGACAAGAGCTAACGATTTGGCTGATAAAGCTACTAAGGCATTCTATTTTATCCTTAATCCCATACAAAATGCTGTTGCCTTTCATGAGCTGTATCATGTTCCGGCAGATACACTCAGAAGAAAATTTGGCATTTCACGAGCGGATGCCCGTGACATTATACTTAAATGTGTCAATTGTGCAGAATTTAGATCTGTACCTACTTTTGGTGTCAATCCTAGGGGATTAAAACCCTTACATATTTGGCAAATGGATGTCACCCATATTTCTGCCTTTGGTAAGTTAAAATATGTTCATGTCTCTGTGGACACCTGTTCCGGAATTGTCCACGCTACACCGTTGTCAGGAGAAAAAGTGGCTCATGTCATCACCCACTGCCTGGAGGCATGGGCAGCGTGGGGAAAGCCACGGCAGCTAAAGACTGATAATGGACCTGCTTATACTTCTAAAACATTTCAACAATTTTGTGCTAAAATGGAAATCCACCATGTGACCGGGTTACCTTACAACCCACAAGGACAAGGTATGGTGGAACGTGCTCATAGCACTATTAAAATGTACTTACAAAAACAAAAGGGGGGGAATCTGCCCCGCCATAAATATGGGTCAGAAAGCTACTCTTTCCCTCACTTTATTTACTCTAAATTTTTTAAAATTGTATCCCACTCCAGTTTGTGTCTGGCCCCCGTTTGTTTTTGCTGTGTGTAATGATATAGGATGTTCTTTTGCTCTTTGCTGGAATGCTAGTGAGTTTTCCTCTGCTACCGTGGCCCGTATGCCCAGATTCTTGCCAATGCCTGTGAAGACTAGTAATTCTTTGACTTTATTTCGACAGAAACGTGATTTTGGCATTACTGCAGCTATAGTGGCTATTATAGCGACGGCGGCGGTTGGGGCCTCTCTGACCGTGGCATCCTTAGCTTTACAGGGACAGGTAGCCACTGCTCAACATCTCAATAATTTATCTGCCTCGGTTAGCGAAGCAATAGATGTTCAAGCCTCTGTGAATAGTCAATTGAAAGGGGGTTGATGATTGTTAATCAGCGTATTGATCTGGTTCAGGAACAATTAGAAATATTATGGCAATTGGCTCAATTGGGATGTGAAGTTAAATTACCTGGGCTTTGTGTGACTTCCATTCAATATGAAAATTTTACTAAAGCAGCGAATTTATCTAAGGAGTTATCCTCACTGTTACTATCTAATTGGAGTGTAGAATTTGATGATTTGATGAGAAAGCTTCGTCTTGCCATAGTTCAGATTAATTCCACTCGTTTAGATATTTCTGTTACACATGGATTGTTTTCTTGGATGTCCTCCGCTTTTTCCTACTTTAAAGAATGGGTTGGTGTAGGAATGTTTGGAATGACCTTATTTTTGGGACTGTTCCTCTGTTTTTGGTTGCTTTGCAGATTCAAAAGACAACAACATGCTAAAAATGTGGCCATTGTGCAAGCTATGCTGGCTGTTGAGCAGGGAGCATCCCCCCAAGTATGGTTAAGTATGCTAAGCCGTTGAGACGCTGTCAGAACTCCAAACACTCCTGAAGGGCACAGGTTCCCATTGCACCAGGATGTTGTTCTGGACAGACCTCTGCATCTCCCAGGGCTCAGGTTCCCATTGCACGGGGTCTCCGATGCAAAGGGTCTCGTTTACTGTGTAACCTCCTTGATCGCTCAAGCTGTTGATTCAGCAGGCTGATCGGAAACCTCATGGTAATGTGTCTGGCTCTGCATATAATTTAAAAGAAAGGGGGAGATGTCGGGAGCCGTATTCGCCATTACAAGATGGCGCTGGCTTCCTGCTTCCTGGTTCTTGTTTACAGCATTAGCTATGTTAATTGCACATGTGCTACTATATGGTAATTTCTATATGGTAGCTCTCCCTATCAGAAAGGCTATATCATTTGGGCATTTTGCGGAGCACCAATCACAGACGAATACGTCGCCCTGCAGGCTATTTAAGCCGTGCGCATTTGGGCTTGGGGTCCTTCTCCATCAGCATGTAAAGAGCTCTAAAATAAAGATTCTGCTGGACAAATCTTCGGTTGCCGCGTCTTCCTTATCGGCAAAGGTTGCGCGCGACACCTCTCCCTTTTCAACTGAGATCTGTCTTTCTGTGGTTATGAGAGGCATTTAAGCTGGATAGTACTTGCCTCGCCCACCATCCTTAACGTTACAGTTTCCAATAAGCTCAATAAAAAATGCTTTTGCATGAGAGAGTGTGTTGCACACTTTTAATTTACTAAGGTTTTCCCTTGACAATCCCAGACTTGTGCACTGTGCTCACTGTGTTTGCATACTCTTGTGTCTCTTTGTCTCTACACCTTCTGCGTCTTAGAACTTTCAGGCAGATGCTAACCTAACATGCCACACTCTTGGGATTTTTATACCTCAGCTTCATGTAATCTCATCATAAAGTCCGAGATAAACTCTTGGAATGATGGATGACTCAGCGAATGAGGGTGCTTCATAACTTCTCTGGGGACCAGTGTTTGATCTTAGCGGGCAGAAACACGTGGACCTCTTTCCGGATATCTGACATTCATTTCTGGTTTCTGGAAGCGCTTGCTGTTACCTCCATATACATACACACATACCACACACATGCCCTTCAAAAGACATTTTCTTAAAGATAAGTAAAGTTAAAGTATGGAAAAACACAAATGAATTTATAGTATTAAACAGGAATCCAGTCTAGAGGTCGATATCCCCACAGGGTTTAACCCATCAAAGTATGAAAAAGATAATAGCAAGTAGACTGATGACGCCCATGTGGGAATCTCCATAGATTCCCACATAGACAGTTGCGGTAAACGGTCCCTATGTGTTTCTGCAGCCTGGCCTTGTCCTCCCTGCCTGCATCTTGATTCGAGTCGGCTCAGTGTTTAGTTGTGGGTGTTTGCTTATGCTTCCATCAGGTACTAGATGAGGGCTCCATGGTGTTTGATAAATTAGTTGTTGATCTCATTATCAGGGAAGGTTATTTATGGTAACCTTTGCACTGTTGCTCAAATTTTTAACTGGGGTCATTCTCGTAGGTATTTGGACATTTCTTTAGGTTCAGTTTTCTCTTCAATCCTATAATGGCTCCCCCTTTTATTATCTCTATCTTTCTCTTTCTTTTCTCTCTTCTATTCCTCTGCTGACTCAGTCTACCTAATCCCACATGGTTTCCCCTCCTCCCCTTTATTTCTCCTAGTTCCCACCCCACTAAGGGCTCCCCAATCCCATTGTGCTCTGGAGAATTTTTGTTTTCATCTTCATTGAGGGACCTTATATGAATCTCTTAGATCTTCCTTGTGTATCAGTTTCTCTGGTGTTGTTAATTATGAGCTGGTGATCCTTTGCTCTATGTCTAAAATCCATATGGGAGCAAGTACATAGCATGTCCTTCTTTTTGTGCCTGTGTTACTTCTTTCTGGATGGTTTCTTCAAGTTCCATCCACTTGCCTGAGAATTTCAATATTCCATTTTGTCCCCCCAACAGAGTAGTATTCCAGAGGAAAAGATTATGGTAGAGCCATTCGTTGTATTTTTTCCATTCTAGAAATTAGAAAATTGAAGCATAGAAAACAGTTTTAAAATACTCATCAATGTACATGACAGCATTTGATTCACCTAATCAAGGCATAGCCAAATCTCTGGAAGTTTACCTACAGCTTTTACTGGTTACCAAATTTGAGATTACCTAATGATCGGAGAACATAATATGTGGAGAAACAGTTCAAAGGCTTCTGTTTATGGATGCTCTCTATCCTAACAAGAAAAACTACGGAACATAGGATAACAAGACTCACAATCATTCATCAAAAGATGAGTTTTCCATTGTTAACTTCCTTCAGGAAGGTGATAATCCATTTGCTAGAGTAGATTTAGGGAATATTTGATTGCAGTCCATCTCTCTTGAGACAGCCGTCCAACATTAAATATGTGATATCTGCTAAAAACCATGCATACACAATGACAGTTCAGCATTTAAACATTTTCTACTCAACTCTGTGATTAAATAAGGGATGAACATGTGAGTTTCCTACAATCATGTTGGAGTGAAGTGAGAGTCAACTGTGTCGAGTATGGCAGACCATTTGATTGTCTGATTATGTTGTTATTTGATTATTAAAATAGGACATTAGATAATCCATGATCAGTGGATTATGGTTCCAAGATGTGGGAGGCAATTATTATAGACCATCTAAATATCAATTATGTAGTTAAAATATTTAAATTAATCATGATAGCATCGTTCATGAGTCTGGTTTGGAGCCACATTAGGGAAGTGGATGATGTTACATGAACTCATTATTTGATTATTTAATTATATAAAACAATGATTATATCATCCATGACACCTGGAATTTGGTGCCACAGATCATCTAATTACATAATTAAAGTATTTAAATTGACAATTCGTGTTAAAACCCAAGTTAATGTAAATATTTGTAAAGTTATGTAAACCGAAAATCCTCCATTCTATGAATAGACCTGTAAAGCTCCCTCTTGTGGTGTTAATTTGCAATATAATCACATTTTATGATTCATTTTTTCAATTGATGATGATGAAATCCCTCACGACTGGAGTGTGGCCAAGATTCTCTGCCAGTTAAATGCTACATCACCTCTTTATTGTGACAGTTAGCTATTACTGACTTATGTAATTCTTTAAATTAATTGAACGACAGACAATGCCTTCACTGACTACGATTAGGGTGCAAATATCTGTCAGGGACAGGTTAGGAAAGTTTTAGACATAGGCAGAGCATTTTCTGAATGATCTATGCTTTTCCCAGTGTACTAGGGATGCTGGATGATTGGGTCCAGAAGATTGCACGGTGCCCCACGAAAAGTACAAAATCTTCATCAAGCCCAGCTTGGTGGTCTGGGTGTTGACTCCCTGCTCTTCCTCCTCATATTCACATCGGTTGTTATCTACGAACAGAAGAAGTAGTGGCACAAGGATGTCCTCATTATAAGATACATTGCATCAATTGATGAGGATGACATTCTTCACGACTGGAATCTATCCATGCTTCCCTGACAGCTAAATCCTACATCTCCTCTTTATTGTGACAGTTAGGTATTACTGACTTATTTTATTATTTATATTATTTAAGCGACAGACAATGCCATCACCGACTACGATTAGGGTGCAAATATCTGTCACGGACAAGGATAGGAATGTTGTAGACATGAGCAGAACATTTTCTGAATGATCTATGCATCTCCCGGAGTACTAGGGATACTAGATGATTTAGTCCAGAATATTGCATGGTGTCCTCCGAGAAGTACAAGGACCTTACCACGGCCAGTATGATGGTCTGGGTTTTGACTAGCTGCTCTTACTCCACATCTTCACATCGTTTGTGATCTACGATGAAAAGTAGTGGCACAAGGAGGTCAGCACCATTCCCGAGACTGGCAAAAAGATGACAACCTACAACACGGAAGACCATCTCTCTCTCTGCAATGCTGGTGATGCCACTGCTGCAGCCAACTTTTCAGCTGATATCAATATTTTGGCTACTACTGCTTTGGCAGGAATGGGCCCATTATCTCAGGTCTTGCCCCACTAAAACAGAGATTCAGGCACTGGTGAAGATATCATGCCTACAGTATTCTTCAGGCAAGACAGTTTGATTATCTGATGATTAACTAATGGAATTTTAAAAAACCGTGATGGTAGCATAAATTTTCATATCTGGAAAGTCAGCCCAGGATTTGATGATACAAAAGAGTTCAACAACTTATGTATTTAAAGATGTAATTATTAAATTGTTTCATCATATAATCTGTGAACCTTGAAGATTGGTGCCACCTGGTGTGACTCAAGTGTGACAGACGATCTAACAGATTATTTCATTTATAAAATCTGTCTTTTTCTACTCCAGGAACAGTGGAGTCTGGATCTAACTTGATGGTGTTAATTGTCTCTTGTGATTTCATTATTTATTTATTTATTTAAATCAATGATGATATCGTTTTGCTATCTCTCTAGAGGTGAATTATGAGAAATTATCTCTTTATTCTATCATTTTTTTGTACAAATCTCTGATTAAGAACTCAATGACACTTCAGGATTTAGCAATCTTGTAGGCTTCACGTATAAAACACCATCCACTTGTTTAATGTTTATTCATTGAATTATGAAAATCCGTCATTATGTATTCAGTGTTCACTGCAGTTTTGAGCTTCCTTAGGGGAGTCCTTCGTGCCAGAACATCACATCATCTAATAGTACACTTACTTATTTACCTGTTAAACTAGGAAATTAAATAATAATTCATCATTTAATTAATGTATTTAAATTACAGGTAATGTTATGGACCCTAAGTCATTTTTGGAGTCAGATTTTGTGAGTTGATGATGTAACATCATCTCATTACTTCATCATTTAGCTCTGTAAATAGATCATTACATCAGGGATAGTTTTAAGACTTTGGTGCCACCTCGTCAGTGTTAATTTAAAACGTCAGCTAATTAATTATCAACTTAATTTTTTAAAAACATCATTATTCCAGGAAGAGATCAGTCTGACTACTCCATGTGGGATTTAAGTATGCACCACCATGTCATTATTCAATCATTTTTCATTATATATTAATTATTTAAATCGATGAAGATGTTGTTATTCATGACTGGAGTCTGCCCATTCCTCCCTGGGAGTTAATCGTGTCGCATTATTTAATTATATAGGTTATACTTCCTTGACAATCACTGGAGTTTGGTTCCATCTTATGAAAGTTAAGTATGCAGGAATATCCAATTATTAACTCATTTGTTTGTGTAAGTAATAATGGTGTCATCCCAAATTTGGTTTCTGTCAGATTGACACAGCAGGAGATCAGTACCAGAAGAAGTGCCCGGAGAAGGAGGGACACTGCGTTATCCTGTGATTACTGATTACGTAATCGTAGAATTTGTTTTTATATTCGAATGATTACACGAAGTAAAAAAATCTATATTGCTTCGTATCATCAGTTTCTGAGAGCCTGCAACCGAACTGACAAATGAAGGACACAGTCACCACCGATTTTAAACAATGGAATAACTGAATAATCGACTGATCAGGGAATCTCATCTAATGAACACTGTTGGGCTGATAACATGACACACCACCAACAATATATCACTCTAAATAACCATATTACAAAGCGGGGTACAGGACTTAATAGAGAAATACCAATTGAGGAATCAAAAATGACCAAAAGGCACATTAGACAGTGCTCAAAATCCTTAGTCATCAGCCAAAGGCAAACCTAAACAACTCAGAGAAACCAAGAGATCAAGCTCCGCTAAAGGTAAGAGAATGAAGTGGAGTTTATTTTATTTTCAATAAAGAGAAGAGGGTTATGGTAGAGGCAATTTGTTTTATACTTTCCATTTTAGAAATTAGGAAACTGAAGCAAAGAAAACAGTTTTAAAATACTCATCAATGTAATTGAATGGCATAATGATGCTTTCGGTTTCATACTTATGTCACCATAATCATGTCGTAGCTTGAGAAACTGGTAAATGTGTAGAACTCAAAAGAAGAGCCCTGCTTTGTTTTTGTGAGAAAATCAGTGAGGGTGTAAGGTTAGTTGATTGGTGGGTATGCTACTTTTAGCATGTGGGAGCGGCACTAGGGTGTGACAGAATGTTGGTTCATAAATGTGGCCTGGAAACACTGCCTGCATTCAGTATCGTGGTATCATGGGCCAAGGACCAGAGAGCAGCTTCGAGAAAGTGTTATCATGGTTCATTACAGTCTCCCAAGATAACTATCTCCGAAAACTTTTCATGGACAGCATTTCATTCGCCGAACCAAATCACAGCCAAATATCTGGAAGTTTGCCTACAGGTCTTACTGGTTACCAAATTCAAGATTACCTAATTATCGGAGAACATAGTTTGTGGAGAAACAGATCAAAGGCTTCTGTTTATGGACGCACTCTCTCCTAAGAAGGAAAACTATGGAACAAAAGATAATAAGACTCACAATTATTCATCAAAAGGTTATTATTCCATTGTTAACTTCCTTCAGGAAGGTGATAATCCATTTGTTAGAGTAGACTTAGGGATTATTGGATCGCAGTCCATCTCTTTTGAGGCAGCCGTCCAACATTAAATATGTGATATCTTGTAAAAACCTTGCATACACAATGACATTTCAGCATTTAAACATTTTACTATTCAACTCTGCGATTAAATAAGCAACGAACCTGGGAGTTTCACACAATCATGTGGGAGTCAACTGAGAGTCAATTGTGTCGAGTATGGCAGACCAGTTCATCCTCTGATTATGCTGTATTTGATTATTAAAATGGGACATTAAATAATCCATGATCAGTGGATTGTGGTGACATGATGTGGGAGGCAATTATTATAGACCATCTAAATAGCAATTATGTAGTCAAAATGTTTAAATAATCATGACAGCATCGTTCACAAATCTGGTTTGGAGACGCCTGAGGGAAGTGGATGATGTTACATGAACTCATTATTTGATTATTTAATTATATAAAACAATGATTATATCATCCATGACACCTGGAATCTGATGCCACAGATCATTTAATTACATAATTAACGTATTTAAATTGACAATTAGTGATAATACCCAAGATCATGTAAATATGTGTGTAAGTATGAAAACCAAAAATCCTCCATTCCATGAAGAGTCCTGTAAAGCTCCCTCTTGTGGCATTAATGTGCAATATCATCACATTTTATGATTCATTGACTCAATTGATGATGATGACATTCTTCATGACTGGATTCCTGGCCATACTTCATTGCAACCTGTTGTATTTTTTCCATTCTGGAATTGAGAAAATTGAAGTATAAAAAATAGGTGGAAATCCTAATCAATGTACATGAATGGCATAATGATTGTTTCGTTTTCATGCTTATATTACTACAGGCATGTTGTAGCTATAAAGACTCGTAAATATTGTGTAATTCAAAAAAAAAAAAAAACACAGGGACCTGCTTTGTTTTTGTTTTTGTGAGGAAATCAGTGAGGCTAAGGTTAGTCGATGGGTGGGTATGGTAATTTTAGCATGTAGAAGGTGCTCTAGAATGTGACAGAATGTTGGATCATAAATATTGCCTGGAAACCCTGCTTGCATTCTATATCCTGGTATCATCGGCCAAGGACCAGAGAGCAGCTTCGATAAAGTGTTATCATGGCACACTAAAATCTCCCAACAACACTATCCCTTAAAGTTTTAATGACAGCATGTGATTTGCCTCAGTAAGTCATAGCCATATCACTGGAAGTTTGCTGACAGCTTTTACTGGTTACCCAATTCAAGATTACCTAATAAAAGAGAACATAGTCCGTGGAGAAACAGTTCAAAAACTTCTGTTTATGAATGGTCTATCTCTCCTAAGAAGTAATATAATGGTTTAAATGATAATAAGACTCACAATTATTCATCAAAAGGTGAGTTTTCCATTGTCAACTTCCTTTAGGAAGGTGATAATCCATTTGTTAGAGTAGACATAGGGATGATTGGATTGCAGTCCATCGCTTTTGAGGCAGAGTTGTTCCCGAGTCTGGTTTGGAGCCACCTTAGGGATGTTAATGATGTTACATCAACTCATTGTTTGATGGTTTAGTTGTATAAAACAATGATTATATCATCCATGACACCTGGAGATTGTTGCCTCCTAGCGGGGTCAAGTGTGGCAGATCATCAAATTACAAAATTAAGTATTTAAATTGACAAATCCTGTTAATACCCACGATAATGTAAAGATTTGTATATTTATGTAAACCAATAATCCTCTATTCAATGAAGAGTCCTGTAAAGCTCCCTCTTCGGGAATTATAATGCATTATCATCATATTTTATGACTGATTGTTTGAATTGATGAAGGTGACATCTCTCATGACTGGAGTCTGGCCAGTCTTTCCTTCCAGTTAAAGGCTACATCACCTCTTTATGGTGACAGTTATCTATTACTGACTTATTTACATATTTAAATCATTTAAGCAATGGACAATGACATCATTGATTCTGTTTAGGGTGCAAATTGCTATCAGGGACAAGGATAGGAAGGTTGTAGACATGGACACAGCAGTTTCTGGATGACCTATGAATGACCCAGAGTACTAGGGATACTGCTGTGCCATGTGTGGGCCCATCATCTCAGGTTCTCCCGCACCACAACAGAGATTCAGGCGCTGGTGATGATGTCAGGCCAACAGAGTTCATCAGGGAAAAAAGTACGATTATCTCTTTGTTAAATTATGGAATTATAAAAATCAATGAAGACAACATACTTTATCATGTCCGGCACGCCTGCCAGGAATTGATGAGGCAAAAAAGTTCAATGACTTACACCTTTAAATATGTAATTATTAAATTGTTTCCTCATATAATCTGTGAACACAGAAGTTTGGTGCCACCTTGTGTGACTCAGGTGTGACAGACGATCTAACTATCTGATTATTACATTATTCAAATCTGCCTTTTTCTACTCCAGGAAGAGTGGAGTCTGCATCCACCTCTTTGGTGTTAATTGTCCCTTGTGGTGATTTCATTATTTAGTTATGTATTAATTTTAGTGAATGGTGATAGCATTTTGTTCGCTCTTTAGGGGTGAATTATGAGTCATTATCTCATTATTCATTCAATTTTTGTTCAAATCTATGATCAAAAACTCTATTTTCTCTTCAGTTTTGTGCTATCTTGTAGGAGTCACATATAAAACACCATTCAATAGTTTGATTTTTATTCATTTAATTATCTAAGTATTACTTCCTTGACAATCACTGGACTCTGGTTCCATCTTATGGAAATTAAGTATGAAGGACTATCCAATCAGTTACTTTTTTGATTACGTATGTAATGATGGTGTCATCCATTGTGGTTTTGGCTGCTATGTGATTGACACAGCAGGAGATTGATACCAGATCCAGTGCCCAGCGAATGAGGGACCCTGGTTTATCCACTGATTTCTGATTTCATAATAATAGATTTTGAAGGATCGAATGTTTAACCGATTTATAAAACTGCATTGTTTTGCACCATGAGTTTCTGAGATCTTACAAAAGAAGTGACCCATGAGGGACACAGGCACAACAGATTTTACAAATGGAATAATTTTATAAACTCATTAGCAGAGAATCTTATCTAATGAACTCTGTTGGGATGATAACATGACACACCACCAACTCTAAATAATTCTAAATAACCATATGAGAAAGTGGGGTACAGGACTTAATAGAGAATTTTCAATTGAGGAATCAGAAATGACTGAAAGAACCATAAGACATTGCGCAAAATCCTTAGTCATCACCCAAATTCAAATCAAAACAACATGGGAAACCATGTGATCAAGCTGTCCTAAAGGTAAGAGAATGAAAAGAATATATATATATATATATATATATATATATATAAAAATAGTAGGACCCTTGCTACCATCTCTTCCACGAATCGGGCAAAGGTCATTCGTTCAGTGAAATGTCAGAATGCCAAATACTGAATGCCATTTATTGAGGGGCAAGAATGGGCTTAATTACTGACTTAGAGCACAGTGGAAAATTACAGGAAATTTAGGCTTAACTCCTCACTATGAGGTGTGTGTTTTCATGAAGTATGTATTGTCATGAGGTATGTGTTGTCACAAGTTGTGTGTTGTGAAGGAGTGTGTTATCTCGAGGTTTGTTATCAAAACGGGAAAAGTACCAACAACAGCCATGGTGCAATGAGTTCCCTCCAACAGCTTCAGGCTTGCTCATGTTGCTTTGGGTATTACAGTTCTCCCTTTCTTTTAATATAAACTAACACCTGCCTTATTTGGAAGAAGACGTCAGCATAATTACTTACCCCTCATTGGAGAGGGCACCCAGGCCCGTAAACTTCCTGTCTTAGGTTGGATATATGCCCCCTCTGCCTTACTGTCCCTTGTGAATAGTTTGTTACCCTCATGTGGGCAGAGGCATTTTACCTCGAGCCAAAGACAGTATCTGTCTTGTTAGAAAGTTGGCTTGGGCCTGTTTAGTGCTGTGGCAAAGTAGACCAAATGTAAGGGCTACAAACCCCCAATGATCTGCTCACAAGTTGAAGTCCTTGTAAAAGGCCTTCTTCAATGGCAAGTGAAATTCATGTTTCATAGATGTTAATGATCTGCATGGCTAAAGCATTTGTATAACTGAAAAACTCATCACTCCAGGATTTCTGGAGAAAAATGATGAATTAACACAGATATGTGTGAAACACAGAAGAAGAAGCCATATGAGTTTCTGACAAAAATTCAAGTGTTCCTATAGGAGATTAGTTTGTAAATTTAGTTTAAAAATGCCAATTTGTACTAGATAATAAAGTGTGCTTTGGGTAGCTAAGTCTTAAGCCAAATCACCTGATAGTTGGTCCACTGTTCTTGCAGTATTTACTGATTGGGAGAGGGCTATGGTAGAAACTGTAGCTTCAGAGGTGAAGGCAGCACTGGCAGCCATGATACCAGAATCTCCTTTCCTCTCTGCTACACACCTGGATACATCCACAAGACAGCTGTTACAGTTGGCAGACCTGCTGAGAACAATTGAAACTTTCTCCAAATTTATTAGCATTGTTTACAACAATAAGAATGGAACCAGAATACAGTGCCTGAGATGAAGGTGAAATTCTTGTCCTTTGGATAAAAGTGTAAATTTATAGCCTCTTGATTCAAACTATAATTAGTGGTTAGGATAAAAGGCCACATATAGCTACTCAGACCCGCAGGCATCAGGATGGGTAGTTTCTTGAAGATGCATCAGACCTTCTTTCTGGCTGTTACAATCACCTTCCCACCTCATATGGTGAATCAGTCACTCAGGCACCCAAACTGAGTTATCTTTGTCTTGTGGAAAGACACAAACTGACCCTTGGGCCCATATAGAACTGGGTTGGGGGCACACCATTTTCCAGTAGTGATAATCTTCCACATAACTGAGTCATAGTCAGATGACTGTGGGAGCCAATGCCAGTCGGCTGCAGCTCAAGCAGCACCAAGAATTGTTAAAAAAAATTAAAATATAAAGGACCAGAGAAATGTGATTATGAGGAGAACCTGTAAACTCCCCCTTTTTGTTTTACGAAGATAGGCTTTAATTGTGCAATGTGCATGCTCTACCATGGCCTGACCCTGAGGCTTATAAGGGATGCCTGTCTTATGTGAGATTAATTTTTTTTTGCAAAAAAGAGTTAAAACACTGACTAGTATAAGCACGTCCATTATCAGTCTTGGCATTTCCATATAAGCAATGGTTTGTAAACAATGGCTCTTAACATCCATAACCCTTTCTCCAGTATGAGTAGAGGCAAACATGAGATGAGAATGGATATCAACAGATACATGTACAAATTGTAGTTGGCCAAAGGAAGGAATATGAGTAACATCCATCTGCCAGATATCATTAGGCGTGATACCACAGGGGTTAACTCCAAGGTGTAGAAAGGTAAGAACTCTTCACATAGGGGAAAATCCATACTGGGTTATCATATTTACAGGTACTAAGAATGGGAAAAGACTGCACAGCTATAGACCCTAGAGAAAATTTTCCAGCCTTGAGCTTTTTCCATCTCTTTTTATAATTAAATTTTTACATAAAACAGACTGAGGTTCACCTTGGAGTTATTTACCTAATTCTCTTACTTGTACATAACCTTGGTCAGCCAGCATATTTTTCACAGGCTCAAACTGCCTATGAATCCAGGACTCAGATGGGTAGTATTGTGAGACAGCCAGATTGTGAATCTAGGCTAAGCAAAATAGAAAGACTCTTTCAAATACAAATTCAAAAACATAATGAGAGTAAGAAGCTAAGTGAAGCACACTTGCCCTCCCCCACCAGCACTTAATAGGTAAAGGCAGGTTTGTCAGGCCTTCAATGTCCTCTTTTGCTAATAGAGAGAGCAAGGTGAATGTTCATTATAAGAAATCTTGCGTATGAAAGGAAAACATCCACTGATAGGCACAAACAATGCAAAAAAATCATAACCATATCATCTTTGACACCTATAGTTAATCACTAGAATTTAGCAAACAGTAACCTACATAATTTGAAAAAATAAAAAATATTTCAAATTCGTGAGTATTTTCTGACTGAAAAAGTAAAGCTGCAAGTGCATCTTTAAAAAACAAAGGCATATGAAAGACCCATACACACTCACGTAGAGGAAAATCCTCTAAAATGTTGAAGAAAAAAATGAAACCCTAAACATGACATGCATATGACAAGTGTCAACCTGTTCTACAAGTTCACCTTACAACTGGGTAGAGGGGTACCTGTAGTAATGATCCAGCAATCCCAGATACAACAGAGATTGAGACAGTTCAGTAGGCTACCTTATACTCAGGAGTTCGAACGCAGCCATAGCATCAACAAAAAAGTAAAAGAAAATTTAAAATTCAGGTCAGGATTTTCAATGTCAGGGAAAGAGTCGAATCCCCACATCCTCCTTCTACTAACAATTGACTTTTAACACAGATATAATGGAGAAATATGTTGCCCCACATTACAGCTATGTAAATTCAGTGATGTCTACTCAGTTATCTTTGGGTACCAGTAGGGTGGATATCTCATGACAGTGTCCTCTTGCTTCAATATTAAGATAAACTTAATGGTGGTCCTGCATGGAGGACCACTGCAGATTTCATGGAAGTAGAGGGTGACTAAGGTGGGGTACAAACATGCCAGGCAGCCAGAACTTGAGTGAGAAGTTTTATTAGTAAGGGTAAAGAGATGGAATAAAACAAAAAAAAGAGATAAAGAGAAACAGACACATAGACTTGTGACAGGAGAGAAGGGGAGACAGGAGCACAAAGAGATGAAAGGAGAGAGAGCAGAAATAGCAGCAAGAGAACAAAGAGCCTGAGACAGAGAAGAGGGAGGGAGTGTAAGTGGGTAAAATCTGTCTTTACAGGGTCCTTGGGTCCTGTGGGCACACTAGTATTCATGGAACTCTGGGCTGAGCATAGAAAATTCTTCAGTGCATTCTCCCATGTAACAGAGTCAGGTTACCATAATGTCTGGGTCTTACAGGTTGATTAGAGGCTAACAAGCTGTTGCATCTAGTAAACAAACCTAGCCATTGATTTTTCCAAGAGGTGATGACACCAATTCAAACACCAGAGTGGCTGCAAGTAGGTATGAACTTAATTCCTAAACTGCCAGCAGCAACTGCTATGTCAGGAGCTCATTCCATCTTCTGGGTCTCCTTGTGCTAAAAGTGAGGGAGATGCAAGCTGAAACCAATCATCTGACTCAGCAGCTCATTCCTCTACTATGGAGGACAGAGACAAAAAGCTTCAGAGAAGTATCTGGGAGTATATTCCAGAGAGTAGTGGTGGAAAGTAACTGGAGGCAGGTAGGCACCTCCAAATGTGTAAGATTTTTAGAGCAGGAGAGATTGAGTGACTAATTGAAAGAAGTGAGAAAATCAATTGGAAAGTACAACACAATGGATACACTCTCTCATATCTGGAGGGCTGGACTATTTGATTGTGGTGAAATGTGAGATCAAAGATTCCAGGGAGGAACAAGAATACTGCTCCACATCCCGGTCGAGACTCTAATGGCAGCTTTTTCAGGGAAGACTTAACTTAGGTGAATTCAGATGAGGTTTGCATTAGGTATATTGAGGTTGGGGAATGAAATGGTGCTACCTGCAACACACTGTTATGGCTGAAGCATCACTCAACCCTCCTTATCCACCTACTCAAGGAACAGATGCCTAAGGTCTCCAACCTGTCAGCTAAGAGAAAACTTCTCTATGCACACCTCTTGCTGAGTCCACCAACACATTTAAACTCCACCGCACATTGTCCATTGCCAGCAAAAAAAAAGCCAGACTCAACCAATGCCCCCACACTCAGGGTCTCAGGGTAATTTAGGTGAAATCCCTGTGGGCTTCTATGTGTATACAAATGGTGGGATTATTTGGTTACCCTTTTACAAATCCCACTCTCAAGCAGCTGTGCATCTTCTGCTTGCCTGGTCCTGTCACTTAGGCTATAGGAACCACTAATAACCACTAGTGGACCCACAATTTAGAGTGGGGTGTTCTTGTAAATCCAGGTATTCTGCTCAGATCATCTCATGAATTTATTTCTTACGTAGTGCCTTTGGTTCTGTGTATATGAACAGAAGGTTGAGAACCTTGGGGTAAACCTCTCTTGGTCGCAACCTGTCTGTAACTCTCTCACTCCCCCACCATCTATTTCTCACTCCATTTCCACATTTCTGTCTCTCACTTCTCTCTACTATGTTGCAGATCAAATCAGAAGGGCAGGGACTGCATGCTTCTAAGATGGAACATCTCCGCAGTTCTTTATTATCATCCGTGTAAGTTGTTCCCCAATACTACCTAATATATCATTTGTATTCTATCTAGTGAACTTACTAACAGATGATCTCCACATTAATCAATTTCATTATTAAGACTAAAGTCAATTGCTCTTATTATGTTTAGGTATGTTTCTGTTATCTCTGATCTCTCCAAGACCTTTATCATGAAAGGGTGTTGAAATTTTTCGAAGGATTTTCTGCATCTAGGGAGATAATCATATGGTTTTTCTTTTTCTGTTTGTTTATATGGTGGATCACTTTGATAGATTTTCATATGTTAAACCATCCCTGCATTCCAGGGATGAAGCCTACTTGGTCATGGTGGATGATTTCTCTAATGTATTCTTGAATTCGGTTTGCCAGTAATTTATTGAGTATTTTTGCATCGATGTTCATCAGGGATATTGGTCTGTAATTTTCTTTCTTAGTTGTGTCTTTGTGAGGCTTTGGTACCAAGGTTATTGTGGCCTCATATAAAGAGGTTGGCAATGAACCGTCTGTTTCTATCTTGTGAAACAATTTGAGGAGTAGTGGTATTAGTTCTTCCTTGACTGTCTGGTAGAATTCTGCATTGAATCAAGCTGGCCCTGGAAATTTTTTGGTAAAGGTCTTGGAGAGGTCAGGAATAATAGAAACATACCTAAACATAATAAGAGCAATATACAGCAAACCACATGCCAACATCAAAATGAATGGAGAGAAATTTAAGTCAGTTCCTCTAAAACCAGGAACAAGACAAGGCTGCCCTCTCTCTCTCCATATCTCTTCAATATCGTACTAGAATTTCTAGCTAATGCTATAAAACAACAAAGGGAGATCAAGGGGATCCAAATTGGAAAGGAAGAAGTCAAACTGTCTCTATATGCAGATGATATGATAGTTTACATAAGCGACCCAATAAACTCTACCAGAGAGCACCTACTGCTGAAAAACACCTTCAGCAAACTAGCAGGATACAAGATAAACTCAAAAAAATCAGTAGCCCTACAGAGAAAGAAATCAGAGAAACATCACTCTTTACAATAGCCACAAGCCACATATCTTGGTGTAACACTTACCAAACAGGTAAAAGACCTAATAATAAGAACTTTGTGGCGCTAAAGAAAGAAATTAAGAAGATACCAGAAAATGGAACGATCTCCAATGCTCTTGGATAGGTAGGATAAACATAGCAAAAATGGCAATCTTGCCAAAAACAATCTACAGATTCAATGCAATCCCCATTAAAATCCCACCACAATTCTTCACCGACCTTGAAATGTTAATAATCAACTTTATATGGAAAAACAAAAGAGCCAGGATAGCCAAAACAACCCTATATAATAAAAGAACTTAGGAGACATCACCATTAATGACTTTAAGCTCTACTACAGAGCTATAGTTCTGAAAACACCCTGGTATTGGCATAAAAATACACAAGTAGACCAAAGGGATCAAATTGAAAATCCTGATATCAACCCACACATGAATGAACATCTGATTTTCGACAAAACAGCTAAAATTATACAATGGGGCATGGACAGCATCTTCAACAAATGGTGCTGGCACAATTGGATGAGGGTTTGTAGAAGACTGCAAATAGACCCATGTCTGTCGCCATGCACAAAACTCAAGTCCAAAAGGATCAAAGACCTCAACATCAATCCAGCCACATTGAAACTCTTAGAAGAGAAAGTAGGAGGTACCCTTGAACAAATTGGTATAGGACACTGCTTCCTGAACATAACTCCAGGGGCAGAGACACTGAGAGAAACAATAAATAGGACCTCTTCAAACTTAGAAGTTTCTGTAAGGCAAAAGACACAGTAGACAAGACCAAAAGGCACCCCACAGACTGTGAAAAGATTTTCACCAATCCTGTATTTGACAAAAGGCTGATCTCCAAAATATACAAAGAACTCAAGAAACTAGTCAACAAAACACCAAATTACCATATGAAAAAATGGGGTACAGAACTGAAGAAAGAATTCTCAATAGAGGAAATCAAAAAGGCTGAAAGACACTTAAGAAAATGCTCCACATCCCTAGCGTTCAGGGAAATGTAAATCAAAACAACTTTGAGATACCATCTTACTCCTGCCAGAATGGCTGAAATTAGAAACAACAATGATGACTCATGTTGTGGGGAAAGGGGAACACTCCTCCACTGCTGTTAGGAGTGCAAAATCATACAGCCCTTTTGGAGATCAGTATGGTGTTTCCTCAGGAAAGTGGGAATTAGTTTACCACAGGACCCAGCAATCCCACTCTTAGGCATATACCCAAAGGATTCACATCCATGAAACAAAACATCTGTTCAACTATGTTCAAAGCAGCACTCTTTGTAATAGCAAGAACCTGGAAGCAACCTAGATTCCCCTCAATTGAAGAATGGTTAATGAAAATGTGGCACATCTACACAATGGAATACTACTCTTCAGAGAAAAATAATGGTATCGTGAAATTCGCAGGCAAGTGGATGGCACATGAAGAAACCATCCTGAATGAAGTAACCCAGTCACAAAAAGAGGAACACAGTATGTACTCACTCATATATGGATTTTACACCTAGATCAATTGACCACCAGCCTATAATTCACACCACCAGAGGAACTAGGATATAAGGTTTATTCTAAGAGATTCATGTAAAATCCCTCACAGAACTGGAAATGGATAAGTCCCCCAGAGCTCAGGGGAAGTGGGGGGGGGGGGCAGCGAATGGAGACGGAAGTAGGAGAAAACGACGGGGAGGAAAGGAAAATATGTGCGACCAGGAAGATTGAGCCTGGTTAGGAATAGAAGACAGGAAAGAGAGAGAGAGAGACAGAGATAGAGACAGAGACAGAGAACATAAAAGAGGGAGTCAATATTGGTTTTAAGATAAAATTGAACACAAAGCAAGGTCTGTAGAACTACAAGACTGCTGCTACGTAACCATTTGACCTTCTATCAAAAGGAGAGTGAGATCAACAACTAACTTCTCCATGGAGCCCTCAACTAATGCCTGTTGGAAACAGAAGCAAACACTCATACATAAACAGTGAGCCGAAGTAGAACTCAGATACAGAGGGAGAGGACAAGACCAGGCAGCAGAAACACATAGAGACAGCTTACCTGAACAAGGAGGAGCTAACGGGCCACCAGACTGATAGCTGGGAAGGCAGCATGGGACTGTCTCAGGCCCCCTGAATATGGGTCTCAGCCAGAAGGATTGAGCAGTCTAAGCACCCTCAGACAGTGCAGCCAGGATGTATTCCTGGACCACAAAAGGACTTTGAAAACACATCCCCCATGGAAGGATAACTGCCTTAATCTAGAGACAGGAGAGAAGCCCTAGTCCCTACTTCACATGACCTGTCAGACCTACATGACCCCTACTGGATGACATTCCCCTACATATGGAATTGGGATGAGGGGATGGAAGGGGAGGGTCATTAGAGTGCTTTTGAGAGGGAAGAGAGGGTAAAACGGAGGGATGGAGTGAAGGTGGTTGGGAGTGTTGGAGGGGGAACTGGGATCAACATGTAAAATAATAAATTAAATTTAAAAAATGCTTTGACACCAAAATTTAAGTTCAAGTACAAGTTAGTGGGAAAAAGGATTTCTATTTTTGTTTCCACAGAAAATGAAAAGATGTGGATTCCTTCCAGACTAATGTGGTTTGATCAAGCCAGACCACCTGAAAGAGAATACCAGGTGATCCTACATTCAAAACAGCTGAACAAAGCAGCCTGACATACTACAGCCAAGATTTCTGACTCTTCTTCGAATTCCCCATGACAGCGCCCCTTACCAGCAGGAAGTAGTTTGGAAAGAACAACGCCCAAATATTGTCTATAAATGTTTGTTTTCATTTAAATGGACTTAGTTATATAAAATAAAATAAATATGAAAGAAACAAACCAAGCTAAGAATGGGCATTCATAACTAAAAAAAAAAACAAAAACAAAAAGACTAAAGACAAGTATGATATCTAATATGTTAACAAAATTATTTACATGCTGTAGGTTTCCTCTTCCATGATTTCTTCCCTATTACCTGATATCAAGATGATAAACAGGATCTAAAATACGTACAGGTTTAGAAATGTGGATGAACAAAATTATGGCAAGTTCTTTGCCATGACCTATGTCAGTTTTCTGAGAACATACTGTAGTTCCTCCTACAGGAATACTCAAGGGTGTAACCTCCTTGTGAGAAACCATGAACAATCACATACTCACACACTGATATCACATAATTAAAATTAAATCAAATCTCTAAACAGATTTCCATATTTGAATATTTTTCTCCAATGAGTACTCAATCCTGTAACCATTGTGTTCAGGGTCTTAAAGTCTTCAAAGTTCTCCTGCAACATTAATTATTTCATGAAAAATAAACTGAGCATGAAGGATTGGGCTTAGAGATAGCAATCCATCTGAATGAGGTTTTTATGTAAATCAAGTCAAGTGTTACCATGAAACATGCTTCCCTTACCAGTGAAGTTCCAGGACTTTTTTCCACATGAGTTTGCAAGTGAGAACAAAACAGAGGCATTGTAGTGCTTGAACTGATTGTTCACACGTGTCAGATATTTTTCTCTCCAGAAAACTATGTAACTCAATGTATGTTGAATGAAGATCATATAACATCCTTTCTAGGTAGATTCCTTCCCATAAGGGTTTTCTTAGGCTCACAAAGATTATTGGGATAAGCAAACTGCACAGCATTACAACAATGGATACTTCTATAGTGTTTTTATGCAGTATGATTTATTTCTTTGATTATAAAGACTAATAATACATAGAGAGGCTTTACCACATGGGATACATTCATTATATTTCAAGTATACTTTCTTTTATGACGTAAGATAGTGCTGGGATATGCAAAGGCTTTATCACATTCATGGCATCCATAAGTTTTCTCTACATTATGTGTTCTTATATGACTTTTAGGCACATCATATGTTGTGAAGGCTTTACTACATTGACTACATTCTTAGGGTATCTCTCCAGTATGTGTACCTTTATGACATACCAGATTGTTGTGTTGTGAAAAAGCTTTACCACATTGATTACATCCATAAGGTTTCTCTCCATATGTGTTCTATGATGAGACTTGAGATTACCGGCATATGAAAACGCTCTACCACATTGATTACATATATAGGGTTTCTCTCCAGTATGTGTTCTTATATGTCTTTTATGATGACCATTACTTGCAAATGCCCTACCACATTGATTACATACATAGGGTTTCTCTCCAGTATGTGTTCTATGATGAGATTTGAGAGTACTGTCATGTGAACATGCCCTACCACATTGGTTACATACATAGGGTTTCTCTCCAATATGTGTTCTTTTATGACATACTATATAACTTTATTGTGAAAAACATTTGCCACATAGATTATAGTCTTGTGTTTTCCCTCCAGTATATGTTCTAAGATGTCTTTTAAGCATAGTATGTCTTGCAAATGTTTTACCACATTGACTACATTCATAGGTGTTTTTTTACCATGTGTGCTCTGTCATTGAGAAGAAGGAAATTGTGATATGCAAAGACTTCACCACACTCTAGACTTCTATACGGTTTCTCTCCAGTATGAATTTTTTTTTCAAGCCATTGAAGATGCCTGTAACCCACAAAGTTTTTCACACATTCATTGTGTATATTCACAGGATTCACTCCCTTATGGCTTCATTGATTCCTGCAAAGATCATTAGCATATGTAAAACTTTACCACATGCATGATACTAAATAAAGTTAGTACATATATAAAATAAAGTTGTAATCGGCCTAATTGTAAACAAGAATCAGATCTTGAGTTATACATTCATAATGCTTCTCTAATGTGGTATTGTTTTGTTTTCATTGAAGATACCTGTGGATTCAGAGTAAGAGCTTTATTTCATGGCCCTCAATTATGGCATCTATTTACATAAAATCTCCCATATAATTGATAAAATTGAAATGACTCAGAGCTTTGCCATATTTATACTATTTATCAGTTTTTCATTCATAGAAATCATACTACATTGGCTAAATATACCAGTACAAATGGAAGCATTCACACATTCCAACAGTCATATGGATTTACTACAGTGTAAATTGATGGTATCTTTCAGATGACTTAGGAATACTGATAAATTTCAAAGTTGTTTCACACTCAACACATATCCTCAAAGAGGGGACTACTAAATATCTTTCATTTCTTCTCACTGTCCTAAGAGAGGTACGGTGCTTCTTTGCACATTCTAAATTCACATGGCTTGTATTTAGAGTAAACTAAATACTTTTTCCCCCTACATTTTCTAATACAGAATGTCTCTGTGTAATTCTAGCTATCTTGGAACTCACTTTATAGACTGGGGTGATCACAAACTTAAGGGATCCACCTTGCTCTTGATCATGAATGTTGGAATTAAAGGTATGGGCCACAACTACACGGCTCTACATATGATATGCTTATGAAACTAAGAAAACAAATAAAAGGTTTCCACATAGCATTCACACTTTGACTATCTTTAAACTAAACAGACTGGCATATCTACAGAATAGATATCCGGGTGCTATAATTCAAAGGGTGATATATGTTAAGACATAGTTACCTTCTCATTTTACACAAATGCCTTGCAAACACAGAAGAGCTACCTTTCACTGAGGTACAGGGTTTTGTGAGAAAATGACAATCATCACTGTACTTTAAACTACACTTATTTTCACTGTTGCTCTTCTTAATCTTTTTAATTTTTTAAGTGTGACTCTTCAATAAAATTTCCAAGATATATTAAATATCTACAGAGTCAAATTTGCATAAATATGCACATGAAAATTTACCTTCTGTGTCTTCTAGACATTTGACAATGATACTTCTTATTATGGTTATCCCAAATGTAGCCTGAAATAACAGAAAATATATGATGTATTCTTGCAAATTGTACAAAATTTAAATAATAACTTCAATGAACCTTAGAACCATGCCTCACTCACCCAATTTTCCCTTTTCCTAATCAAATTACAGAATAGTATCAATAATCAAGAAACAGTTGGTCCCTTATTTTAAAACATGAAAGAAAATTCAGTCTTACCTGTAGCAGTGAGGTTTCCTGTAGGTATCCAGCATCACATTTTTATAGAGATACTTCTGAGAAGGATTAGGAAAGCCCACTCTTCCTCAGTGAAGTGGATGTGCACATCGTCAAAGGTCACTGCATCCTAAAATAACACAAAGAAGTATAATTCTCACATTGTAAATGTAAACGTCTTTGACAATATAGTCATATAATCCTTGGTGCTTCCCTCACTTATTTTACACATGTACATTAGGATGCATTCACCCAGTCACATTAGAAGTAAACTGAATTAGAGGTCCACATGCACCATTTCTTTGGCCGTTTAAGTTTCATATACCCTGAGAACGAAATCCCAATAAACAGACATAAAGGGAGAGGCAAGCTACCAGAACAACACTACTGAGAACACATCAGAAATAAATTGTATGATAGGGAGAGTCTATCATAGAAATAACCCAGGTCCTGGAACCAACTTCTGTCTTTGTTAGGTTTTCATTGCTGTGTAAAGACACAGCAGGGTCAGGGCAACACTTACAAGGAAAATATTTAATTGAAGTGTCACACTTAAAATTTCAGAGGTTCTGTTATGGCAGGGGACATGTCAGCATGGAGGCTGCTGCAGTCCTAGAGGTTAGAGTCCTTACAGCATGACTCAGAGGTAACAGGGCGTTGTCTGACACACTGTGCATCATTGTGAGAATAAGAAACATCAATGCCTGACTCTACCGTGATATGCTTCTTCTAACAGGGAAAGCCCTCTCCAACAAGGACACACCACACCTACTATAACTAGTGGGAACTCACAGAGTATGGAGTGACAGCTAGGGCATCTTCAAGGCAATAAACTGGTCCCTTTGAATGTGGTTGACACTTAGGTGACTTGATCTGTTAGGGGCCCCTGGCAGTGAAACCAGCACCCAACCCAGTTGCTTGAACAGTGTTTTTGGAGTTCACACCTTATAGAGGGATACCTTTCTCAGTTGAGATAAAAGATAGAGAGGCTTGGTTCTTCGTCAGATTTGTATGCTGGACTTTATTGACCCCTGAATGAGGGCCTTACCCTCTCTGACTATGAAAAGTTGCAAGGAAGGGAGAGTAGTTGGGGAAGAAGAGTGGGAAGGAGGGATTGGTATGTAAAATGAAAACAAATTAAAAAAATTAAAGTAGAAACAAATTTTATTAGAATCATCCACAAAAAGAGACTGGTTTTGCTCTCATTGTTGCTTTGTAAGGATGGAAAAACTTAGTGTAATATTTCCTAGACTCTGCCCCCTAGCAGTGAGAAGGCAATAGGACATTCTTGACTGTTTACAGTCAAGGGTGCTTAGAGTGCATTTGAGAGGGCAGAGAGAGTAATAGGGAGGGAAGGAAGGAGGGAGGAGGGGAGGGAGGGAGGGATAGTGGGAGGGAGGGAGAGAGGGAGAAGAAACTGGGATCGACAATTAAAATAACAAATTAAATAAAAAAATTGCTTTGACTCCAAAATTTTAGTTCAATGACAAGTTACTGTGGAAAAGGGTTTCTATTGTTGTGTCCACAGAAAATGCAAAGATGTGGATTCATCCCAGACTAATATGGTTTGATCAAGCCAGACCACCTGAAACAGAGGACTAGGTGATCCTACATTCAAAAGAGCTGGAGAAAGCATCCTTACAGACTACAGCCAGGATTGCTGCATCTTCAGCGAATCTCCCATGACAGCGCCCCTTACCAGCAGGAAGTAGTTTGGAAAGAAGGACGCCTAAATTCCCAAATATTGTCTATAAATGTTTGTTTTCATTTAAATGGCCCTGGTTATATAAAATAAAAAAATAAAATGGAAAAAAAAAATAAAACATCTGTGAGCAAAAAAAAAATGTTATTTGGTTTAACACTGAGTTTAATTGAACTAAATTTACTTTTTTACCTGTTTTTCACAGGAAGTTCAGACAATCAGGACAGAAAAGCAGGGACCAGATCTCAAAAAAAGATAAATGATCTTTCTCGTGGCAGAATGCCAGATGATGGCTCCATAGATGTAGAATTTTATCCCTGAAACTCACAGCAAACACTTGGCAAAGACATAATAATGAGAAAAGCAGTCTTAATAGAAAATTGAATATGTACAGAGGAGTTGAACTAGGAAGTATGTATTTGTGAGCACTATTGTTAGCCAATACATCTTCAGTGAGCAGATAAAAAACAAAACAAAACGAAAACCAATTGCATTAATCAAGGTTCTCTGCACGAAAAGGCATGTAGGATGAATCTCTCCATATATGTAGGAAGTGGATTTATTAGGATGTCTCATAAGCTGTGATGTAATTAGTCCAACAAAGGTTGCCTACCAATGGGAATCTGAAGAGTACAGCTGTTTTGTAGTTTATCAGGATGGGTATCTCAGGTGGACATTATACATCAAAATTCCAAAAAAGTAGACTCTAGTGGTAGTAAAAGAATAAACTTGGTACCCAGAGCTAGCGAAAACAGCCAAAGAGGGAAATCATCCCACTTCAATACCATTTATACATGAAGGCTACCACCAGAAGGTTGATATGATTTTTCCTTTATGTGATTTTGTTTTGTTTTTTGTTTTCAAAACAGGGTTTATCTGTGCAGGACTTAAACTCATTCTGTGGATTTGGTTAGCCTCAACCTAAGCAAAATCAGGCAGCCTCCTTTGTCCTGGGATTAAATATGTGCACTGCCACTAAGCAGTTAAAGGTAGATCTCATCATCTGTTTGCATACAAGGCTTCTGTATGGCTTTGGCAGTCCTGGAATATATTCTGCCAGTCTGAAGTTTCTCAGCCCCTAAATGGGAATCCTTTCCAACTTGTCATGAGTTCAAAGTGCTCCAATAACTCCTATTATCCTTATGATATTATCTTTCCTGCTACAGGACACCTGTGACTTGATGATGAATGTCTCCTACCTAAATAGCAATGATTTGTGAGTAGACAGATTAACCACCCTGAAGGAATAATTGCAGCAATGGGGTGCCTGAAGGCACATAGTATGTGCAATTATGGATTGCCTTTAGCATTAGTGGAAGCAATATCTGTTTTCTCTTTATACATATTAATAAAATCCCCTTCCATTGCCACACCTTTGTTTGACTACTTAAGTTTGGTTTATAAATAAAATGGAGCTTTCAGTATTGACTGAATCTGCCTGCCTGACATTATATAATATCTCTGTCTTCCTTTTATCAATGATAGCTAGTCTTCCACATGTCCACATTCACGGACTGAGAAATGGACATGGGACTGAGCTGCTGTTTCTGATCACAGTCCTACAAACTCCATGATATTTGTGTGGAGATCATAAGTGAACTTTGTGGGGCCCACTTTTGGCCTACCACCAGGGCAAATGTAGACTCATAAAATTTTCATTTTCCAGGGAGTCACATTGTAGAAAAAGTATTGATTCTTTCAAATGAAAATGTCTCTATGAAAGAAACATTGACTTCTTATATGACCACCTTATTGCAGAAACAGGAACTGAGTATATGGGAGTGTTTTAGAGATGGGAAAAATTCCATATTTACCTTTGTTATTTTGTTTTGCATATATTTGCATTCTAAGTCTATTAAGACTCTTGGAATAGATTATTTACTGTTTTTTGTTGTCATAAGTACTCAAACTGAATAAATATGCTTTAAATTTTCATTTATTTTACTTTTGTATTTTTTCTCTTCTTTTTAAGTATAGTATTACTGTGACATCCTGTATTAAATATAACTCACATTATAGATTATTCTGTCCTTCGATATGAGAGATATCTGTCCACCTTGAATCCATAGTGCTGGCATTTTAGTTTGGCTTGTCAACAGAGAAGTTAGTTCATTAGCTTGGCTTACATATGAAGAATGACTGAGGCTGGTTGTTAGTGTAGCCAGACAACAGGCTTTGGTCCTAACTTCATTATCAGATGATGGTATCCATTAAGTGCAGGTTTTCTGCCAAAAAGTCCATTGTCTTCCAAATATGGGCAATCTTATTTTTCCTTATCATTTTGTCTGTTAAATCTTACCAAATGCCTTGGAAGGGTTCTGTCTAGCACTGTTAATGGTGACAGCCAGGTTCACAGAGATAAGAGCTTTTTTTATACAGTTAAGTGTAATTCTTCATGTTATTCATCCCATCATTCTAATGTCTCACTAAGTAAACTTGAAGCCATGAAGCCAGTAATAGTGGCAGATGCCTTTAGTAATGGTTTTTAGAAAGTGCAGGTAGGAATTTCAGGATTTCACAGTCACCCAAGAGGAAAGTGGTCCCTGAGGTATGGTTTTCATACCATAGTCAAAGTTAGTCTGTGACTGTTTCAGGACAGTGTCCATAAACTTGCCCAAAGCTCTGGGTCTTCAGGGCCATGGCACCAGCAAATGTTACCTATGTTATTCACCCCTCCTTATTTCCTATTCATACTTTTAATGAATTCTGTTAAAATAGAATCAAAGTTATTTTACATATCCATATCTATTCTCTCTCCCTCTCATGTTTGCACCGATCCAAAATCATTTGGGGTAGGGACAAGGCCCAACCCCATGTGTCTAGTCTGAGTATCTGTCCATGAGGAATGGGCTCCTGAAGTCTTTCATACATCAGGGATACATCCTGATTCCACTGCCAGAGGCCCCTTGCACTTACTAGGCCTTTTAAATGAGATGCACTTTTAGGGGTTTTAGATCAGTCATATTATGGTTTCCCAATTATCAGACTGGGGTTCATGAGCTCCACACTGTTTTTACTAGGTGATTCTGTGCGTATCTCCAACCTGGTCTTGTCACCTTATCACTCCTCCCTCTCTGCAACTGGATTCCAGGAGTTCCACTTAGTGCTTAGCTGAGTATGTTTGCTTCTGTTTCTGTCAACTACTGGATGAAGGCTCTAGAATATCGTATAAAGTAGATATCAATCTCATTATAGGGAAGGGCATTTAAGGTAGCATCTCCACTATTGCTTATATTCTTATTTGGGGTCATCCTTGTAGATCTCTGGACATTTTCCTAGTGCCAGATTTCTCTTACCACCTATTATATTTCCATTAATATGGTATCTCTTTTGTTGCTCTCCTCCAATTCTTTCCAAAAATTAGTCTTCTTGATGCCTCTTGTTCTGTCCCATTCTCCCATTCTCTTTCTCCCAACTCTCCCTCCCCTCACCCAATGCTTCCAATTTTCTCAGGAGACCTTGTCCCTTTCCACTACTCTGGGGACACAATGGCAGGCCTTTCATGGGTGAAGTCTGAAGTGAGGTAAATCCAGGGGAGAGCCCCCTTGACACCCTGAGGGCAGGGCTTGGAACAGTGCTACCAAACACTGCCAGGACTCGAACCATCCTCTCTCCAACTGCAGCTCAATGTTAAGGCTGAAGCTTTACACAACCTGCTTTGTCCATCTCTCAAGGAATAGGTGCCGATGGTCTACAGGATGGCAGCTAATGGAAACCTTGTAAACCACACCTCCTGCTAAAAGTGATACCACACCTCCTGCTAAAAGCGATCCCACCTCTCTATATCATCACTGGCAAGAAGGAAGAAGCCATACTTAAACCAATATCTGCATACCCAGGGAGTCTGGGTTGTTGTGTTCTGGTGCTGTATCTATACAAAGAGTTGTATATCTGGCTTCTGTATCTATACAAATAGTTTAGAATGTTTGGTAGTCCTGATCCAAACCTGCCCTCAAGTTCTGTGTCTTTTCTGCTCATTTAGTCCTGTAACTCAGGCTTTGGGAGCCAATCAGAGCTTCAAGTGTAGACACCAGTCATAGGGGAGGTTTCTTCCCCAGTTTTATATGCTGTGCCTTTGGTACAGAGTAAGAAACCAGAAGGTGGAGAAGCTTGGGTTGACATCTCTCTTGCTCCCATTATCTCTCTTTCCTCTTCCCCTCTCTCCCCTCATGCTGTCTTTCTTTCTACCTGTGTCTCTCTGTCTGTCTGTGTCTCTGACTCTCTCTCTCTCTCGGGTTACAGCTTACATCAGAATAGCTGAACAGTTTGTCATTTATCTTGGGTGTAGTGAACTTAATAAGAACCATACTCCACAAAAAAAAAAACATTGTGATTATTATAATTAAAGAAAAGTATGATGGCTAAAATCTTCACCAAATTGTTTGCATGATTTTGATTTCCTCTTTCATGGGCTCTACCCTATCACTTCATATCAAGATAATAGAGAAAGGATAGAGACAGGGTTAGAGATATGGACGAGAATAATTATAGAACGTTCATTGCCAGGACCTATGTCAGGATTTTGACAAAATTCTATAGTTCCTGCTACAAGAATAACTCAAGAGGCTAATATTCTTGGGAACAAGTGTGAGCAAATGCAAATCCATGCACTGGCATTACATAATTATAATTAAATCAAATCTTAAACCAAACATATTTTCTCCTGTGAATATACCATATTGTGAGCACTCATTCCTAAAACCCAGGTACTTAGGTGTTTAAAGTCTTAACAGTTTCCTCCAATATGAATTGCTTTATGTAATACAAAGGAAATGTGTAGGATTGGATTTACAGAAATCAATCTTCTAAATGGGGTTTTTATATTGTTAAAGTAATGATTGAAAGGGCCCCCATTGTAGGGCCTCTGCTAAAGAGACCTCAGCTGGAGAGTGCCAGGTCCCAGGTAGATCTGTCTATCAGTACAGAAACATCCAGAGTATCAGCCAGTATTTGTCATCCATTGCCAGGCCTTGGCTAGAGTCCTCTACTGGATTTTTGGAACCCTCCCTGAGAATTGCCGGTCTCCATGGGACCACTCTGAGTTCCTGCAGGGTGGATCCTTGACCACCATTGTAGGGGCTATGCCAAACAGGCCTCAGCTGGAGAGTGCCAGGCCCAGGCTAGATCTGCCTATCAGCTTAAGGAATACCCTGACTCCCAGCCTTCGAAATCTTTGACTTGCATCGCCAGTCTTCTGCTGAAATCTGAACTTATATCCCCATTTCTGGGCCCTGACTGTGGAGAGACCTCCCAGGGTACTTGGAGCACCAAGAGCTACAGATATCAAACTTCTGATCTTCCAAAACACACCAGGGAAGAAGCTATGGGAAGATGGCCACACAATAAAACACCTAACAACAGAATGACAAGAATAACAGCACCAGAATCTACAGAACCTACACCAAATGGACCAGAAAAAAACAAAACAGATGAAGTAGAAGAGAACGAATTAAAAATTATTGCCATAAAACATGAAGATGTGAGAAAATAACTTAAAGAAATGGAAGAAAAAACAAACAAAGAATTGGAAAAACTGAACAATTTTCTTGAAGAGAGTACAGAAAGCCCGAAAACACAATTAAGCAACTGAAGGAATTGTTTCAAGACTTGAAAATGGAAATGGAGACAATAAATAAAATGTAAACCGAAGGAATGCTGGAAATGGAAAAACTGGGTAAATGATCAGGAACTACAGAAGAAAGCATAACCAAGAGAATTCAAGAGATAGAAGAGAGAATCTCAGGCACAGAAGATAAAGTAGAGGAAATAAATTCACCGACCAAAGAACATCATAAATCCAACAAATCCTAAAGAAAAAACATCCAGGAAATATGGGAAACTGTGAAAAGGCCAATCCTAAGAATAATAGGCATAGAGGAAGGTGAAGAAGCCCAGCTCAAAGGTGCCGAAAACATATTCAACAAAATCATTGAGTAAAACTTTCCCAATCTGAAGAAGGACATGCCCATGAACATACAATGAGCATACCAAACACCAAAAAGGACTCCTCGACATATTATAATCAAAACATCTAACATACAAATAAAGAAATTACATTAAGAGCAGCGAAGGAATAATTAAAGGTAACATATAAAGACAGACCTATGCAAATTATACCTGACTACTCCATGGAAAAAGTGAGAAGGTCCTGGACAGATATTCTACAAGTATAAAGAGTCCACGGATGCCAGCCCAGGCTACTATACCCAGCAAACCTATCAATCAGTATAGATGAAGAAAACAAGATATTTAATGATAAAGCCAGATTTTCACAATATGTATCTACAAATCCAGCCATACAAAAAGATTTGGAAGGAAAACTCCAACCCAAGGAAGTTAACTATGCTCACAAAGATGTAGGCAAAAGATAATCCACTTCACCACAAATCAAAGGTAAAGCAGGACCAATAAATTCACAATACCACTGCCAACAACAAATCTAAAACAAACAAGCATTGACAATCCATGGTCCTTACCCTCCCTCAACATTAGTGGCCTTAACTTTCTTGTAAACAGACACAGGCTAACAGAGTGGACATGAAGACAGAATCCATATCACTCCTGCATACAAGAAATACATCTAAGCTTCAAAGATAGATATTACCTCAGGCTAAGAAAAGATCTTCCAATCAAATGGACCCAAGAAGCAAGCAGGTGTGGCTATCCTAAAATCTAACAAGTTAGACTTCCAACCAAAATTAATCAAAAGAGATGAAAACAGTCATTCCGTATCCATCACAGGAGAAATCCATCAATACAAAGTCTCAATTCTGAACTACTATGATCCAAATACAAAGGCAACCACATTCATAAAAGAAACGCTACTAAAACTCAAACCTCACATAAAACCTCACTCACTTACATTGGGAGACTTCAACACAGCACTGTCACCACTAGACAGGACAACCAGTCACAAACTTAACAAAGTAACAAAAGAATTAACACAAGTTTCATCTCAGTTGGGTTTAACAGACATCTATAGAATGTTCCATTTAAACAGAAAAGAATATAACTTCTTCTCTGCTCCACATGAAACCTTCTCTAAATTTGACCAAATAGTAAGTGGCAATAACAAACCTCAACAGATACAAGAGAATTGGAATAGTCCCCTGTATCTTATATGACCAGCATGCTTTAGAAATTGGATTACAACAACAACACAAATCGCAGAAACCTTACAAACTCATGGAAACTGAACAATGTTCAATTGCACCATACCTGTATCAAAGAAGAAATAAAGAAATTAAGGACATCCTAAAATTCAACAAGAATGAGGACACAACATACCCAAACTAATGGGACACCTTGAAAGCAGTGGTACCAGAGAAGTTCATTGCACTATGGGCCCATATGAACATAAACAGAGGATAGTCACAATAGAGAATTAACAGCACAACTGAAAGCCTTAGACCAGAGAGAAGCAAACTCACCCTGGAGGAGTAGACACCAGAAAATAATAAATTTGAGGGCTGAAATCAATAAAACAGAAACCAGGGAAATAATGCAAAAAATCAAGATAACAAAGGGTTGATTTTTCAAGAAAATCAACAAGATAGACAAAACTTTATCCAATCTAATGAAAAATCAGAGAGAGAACATGCAAATTCACAAAATCAGAAATGAAAAGGGGGACATAAAAATGAACATGGAAAAAATCCCAGAAACATTCAGGTCATACTTTGACATACTATGACCTTTATATTTACAACAAATGTATGGTGATCAAGAAGTTATACAATATTGGGGAAAGGATAAAGGGGAGATGGAGAGACAAAGACAAGAACAAAAGCTGGAAAATATAATCAACTTTTTATCAAAACACCAGAGGAAACTCAGCCAGGGAAACCGAGATCTTGACCATTGTTACCCAGCTACCAATCATGCTAGTTGTTTAGATCTTAAATAAAAAGAATTCGCAACTCCCTCAAAATTGATTCAGAAAAATACTCACTCCCTTTTGCTTCTGACCATCCAGGTACTGATATTTTTCCCAACAGAGATGCCTCATGGTTTAGAGCGCTCTCTAAAATGGGGGTAATATCTTTCTATGCTTCTGCAAACTCTAATGGCTCCTTGTGGTTTAAGGCAAAACCAGCCCCATTATGCCCACACAAAAATTAATACAGAAGAATGATTTAATTTCTGCTTCCAAACACATGTATAATGCCAAGGCATGTGGAAACTGCCCTGTCCACCCACTAAACACTATGCACACTTGAGGAAAGAGCAGATAAGAAATTCCTTTTTTCTCAGGAACTCAACTTTCCTGAAACATGTTATGATAGCTAGTGAGTGTGGAAAGTTAAAAGAGCTGTGAACATGTATTGCTGAAAGATGATTCTAATGACCAATTTCCACTGGTTTATAAACTGTGTGTGACACATAAAGACAAATCTGAATGTGGAATGCAATATTGTTAAATTCCATAAGCAAATTCTCTGTTTTTCCCTTGGATGTTCCCAACACATACCAAAAGAAACCTTGTCATTCATATTGAACACCGATGTTTCTTTCCTTTTGGTTTGTTTGTTTTGTTTTGTGTTTTCCTTTGTTTTTTCTTTTGGTTTTCAAGGCAGAGTGTCTGTTTATGTTTGGGTGGGTGTCTCTTTATGTTTGGGACCTATCCTAAAACTCTCTTTGAAAATCATACTGGCCTCAAACTCACATAGAGCTTCTTGCCTCTCCCTCTCAAGTGCTTGAATAAAAGTTTTGTGCCACCACAGCCCAGTGTGGACACAGAGATTTCATTCACCCAAGGGACCCTACACTCAGGGAGGATAATAGGAAAAGGGCCATTGCCCAGGTCGGCACAGGGCACAGGTTCCCTTCCTGTCACTGCATAAATGACAGCTAGGCTCTGTAGCTTACACACTGACCATGCTATGGGGCTGTGGATTTCATTGTATCTTCTATACAAAAGCACTTTGGTTTCATTATCACATCAGTACTTTATCAAGATTATTCATTGACCTTGACTATGGACACTAAGAAATGGTGAGTCAGACATGTGTAAACCATCTACAATTGATTATAGGCTCAACACTGATATTTCCACCAAAGGAATGCAAGAAATTGCACATGTTCCTTCCTTCTCCCACCTCTTTCAGCACTGTGCCTACACCAGCTTCAAAGTTCTTAAATGAACTCAATTCTTGCATTTTCTTGTTGTCATTTGCAATCCCAATACCAGCCAGGGTAATTGGAAAACAGTCACTAAGTAACCATTATTTCCTTCTTAATGAACACTCAAAGCCTTTTCCTAAAGGAATTGTAGGAGTTCCTTTCCAGCACTAGGAAGCAAAGGCAGGAGTAGCTGTGATCAATGCAAACCTCAACTAGATCACACCATCGACTACACCCAGCTCAATATAATTTCCAAATTTTATCCCAAAAATCAGGTCTGTCTTCATTCACATGATATGATTCAATACACCCTGAGTATTTAAAGAAGAAAACCACTGAATCTATATTAGTTAGGACTTTTATTGCTGTGTATAAGTTCTAAGACCACCACAACAATTTTTGTTGTTGTTTTTCAAGACAGGGTTTCTCTTTGACTTTTAAAGTGGTTTGGAACTAACTCCTTTAGAACAGCCTGGTCCCGAACTCACAGAGATCAACCTGTCTCTGCCTCCTTGGTAAAACTCTCCCAGTCAGGGATTCCAACCCTAGTCTCGACAGTGACAATCAGGGATGAAATATGCATCACTCTACTTGCAAGAAAGAGATCCCCCACAAATTTTATAAAGAAAACACGTAATTGGATTGGCTCACAGTGTCAGAAATTGAGTTCATTTTCATCATAGAAGGGAGCATGATTTGAAGAAGAATATGGTGCTGGCTACATCTTGATATGCAGGCCTCAGTAAGACATGTTATATACTTGCCCATATCCAAAACATAGGAAACCCCAAAACCCATGACCAGTGGTACCAAATGCCAAAGTCACTGCAACAAAGCTCCTCCTTCTACTACTGCCATTCCCTATGAGATTATAGGTGTAATCACATTCAAACCATCACAATGCAGCAATCATGGCCATTTTTTATGACAGATACAGCAACTGAAATACACCCTGTTTCTCCTTGCAGTGCATGCAATAAACTATTCTTTCTATTCTGGTCTGAAAGCAGCATCATGCTCCACATGCAAATCTTTTTGCTGTAAGTGCAATGGACAGTCAACTTCATGACACATATGTAGAGTTTTAAAACACTAGGGTCATACTTGTTTATCTTGTCATTGAGATCACTTGTGATGTAGAGGTGGATTATATTTTAAATCAATGTGCAGTGTTACAGATTAATGAGTTCCACTTATTAAATATCTGCTTAAAAGTAATTAGTGTCCTCAAATTAGGTGTTAAAAAATTCCTTCTACCTTCTGACGGTAAAAAGTCGCTTAATTTAATGAGGTGTGTTTAAGATGAAAGAATACATTGCACTGGAAAGCAACATACTGGGATCAAAGCAACCATTGTCAATGAGAAAGCATGTCTCAGAAAATTAATTCTAAAATGCTAGGAGTAAAGCAGTTCTAGACTTTGCCTTTCCAGTGAGAAATATCTCCATTAACTAAAGAGGTTAAAAAAAATCTCTGTAATGATTGCATGCAACCATCTTTCACTAATGTTCAAAGAGGAGAAAGCCTACAACAGATAATTTTTTGAGACAGGGTTTCTCAGTTTCCCTATGCTATAGCCTTTGTTGTAGTGGGGCTAGCTCTATAGGGCACATTAGTCTCAAACACACAGTAATTTGCCTGTGTGTGCCCTCTGAGGGCTGGGATTAAAGGAATTCATCATCACTGTCTGGCTCCTAAAACATATTTTGCATTCCACAATTGCTTCCACTTTTAAGTTCTTCCAGGGTCAGATGCCAGCTGACAATTTGAAGAATTTAAATAGGGCCAGGAAACTGCAAGTCGGGCCAGTAAGGCCATGAAAGACTTCAACAGAAGAGATAGTACCATAATGATTTCATAGTACACCAGTGACATGCAACAGCAGGTCACACTTGAATGACAGTTTCGGACACAGATGTGCCAGAAGATGAGGAAGATAGGAAAGGCAGAACAAAGAGAAGATATAACCTGGGGAAGAGAGGTCTTGCTTAACTTACGTCTTATTCTATGTAAACTTCTTATAAAGAATTGCCACCTCTTTACTACTTCCAGGAGGAAATGGAAGGAAATGGGAGAACACTAGAAAGGCAGCAGGAGTAAGAGCTGTGTTCTCAGGATCTGAAATGACACCTACACAAAGGCCCTGGCCACACACTATTGCATTCCCTCGAAAGCATCTTCCTTGTTTTATAGCAGGAGCTCTATTTTATTCTGCATATCTCAGGGCATGATGGAAAAGTCCTAAGGCAAATCCCCCAGGTTGTTACTGTTTCTGCCAATCAAGTTTCTAGTTTTGAGAAGGATCATTGATCCATCTCCATGATTGAGGACCTAAACTGAAAGTATTGCTTGCTCAGCCAAACCCTCAAAACAAAAGGGTTTTCCCTTTCAAACAGTTGTCACTTGGGTTTATCTTGCCCATCTATGAATTTCTCTAGAAAACTGGCACTTTCAGGCACAACAGGCCCTAATGTTCATTGTGACCAAGCAATGTCCCCTGAGCAGCTTCTAAAAGTGTTGTTTTGTCAAAAAGAGACGGGCTGTGGGCTCTTTGTGAATGAGGGGTTTCTCCTTTGTCATAGTTTGGAGTAAAATGTCCTGGACTATCCTAGAGATCAAATGTATATTTTAGCATCCTAATCCGAACATGCCTTATTAGTACACTACTCATCTTTGGGCTATTTTATAGGCAGCACTCCTTCAGCTAAATCATATTTTATGGGTCTCACTCTCTGTATGAATAGGTAAGTCTTTTATAAGTACGATTGTACTCTTCCACATCACAGTTTAGTAGTGGAGTGCAATCTAACACAAGAATGCCATGTATGGACATGTTCAGTGTCTCATGCCTATAATATCACTGTCAGGAGACAGAGGAATGTATATCTCTATGAGTTTGGGACTAGCCTGATCTACAGAGCAACTTTGTCATGCACCAATGCTATACCTAGAAAGAAGTTGTCTCCCTGGAAACAGGATGTATCCCTGAAGTATGAAAGGACTTTGGGAGAGACACTCACTTATCCTAGAGGCAGGAGGGAGGGCATAGTCCCTACTGCAAATAACTTGACAGATTTTTGACTCCTCCTGGAAGGCAACACCCTACCTGTGGAGTGGGAACAGGAATGGGACATGGGACTGGAGCCAAATTGGGAGGCATGGGAGGGAGGGACTGGGAACTGTGAGCAATATGTAAAATAAGAAAAAATAATAAATATGTAAAAATCAAAGAAAAAAGCTATATCAAAAAATCAAAAATATAAATATAAGTATGTACTGAAATAAAGAAAATGCCTTTTACAGGATACACACAAATAACTAAACATGAATCTTGTACCTACACTTTAAATGTTTACTGCAGAATTTGTAGAAGACACTGGAGAAATTAGGCCTCTCCAAGTTTGGCTACTTGCCTTCCTATGTACCAAAAGAACTCTGATGCTGACTATCAATGACTTTCTACACAAAGCTCTCTGATGGAAATGAAATTCTTTCCACTGTGTGAAATATTCATACTCCAACACCCGGGTGTAGGGAGTTGCTAGGACCATATAGTATGTTTCAGAACACTGAATGTGGCCAAAATTTCCCACCAAGCAACCTTGAGGGCCTGCCACACCAATTCCCAGGTCTCCCCATCCCATCCTCCCCATCTGAGGATAGCATCCCCTCACTCACCATGTTGTGGCTTCTGTGATCATTCATGGTCCACTCACAATTTTCTACAGTAGCACTCCCAGAACAGAAATCAATACACTAGCACTTGTTCTGCTTAAAACGAAGCCCGAAGCAAGAGTAAAAGCCTACAGTGTGTTTACAGGAAGTATCCTGCAATGCCTGTGACTGGCATGTTGGCCTGGGTTTGCTAACTGGATGTTTAAGCTTGAACAACAAGAGCACTTCCTCAAGGGTTCCTTGGCTCTGGCTTCTACTCAAGACCCAGATCTTGTAGTCACCTACAGAGACACAAATCTCAATGACACTTACTCCTTTCTAAAACAGACAACCCCATTGTCTTCCAAAAGTGTGTGAGATCATGCTCTCCTCTTCCACACAATGTGCAGATGTTGCAGATACAATTACACAGTGCAGACTGGAATGATTAAATTATTCAATAGAGGGAAGGGTGCCCAGATTATTAAAAACTTCAGAGATTTTAGGGCATATGGCACAGAAGATGTTTGTTCTGTGGTTTCTTGCTAAGGTCAGAGGAACTGGGTGTACATTTTATCTAGTAATCACAGACACTTCAGAAAACCATGAAAGAAGGGGAAGGAGCCATATCACAAAGAAAATGCTATATCTTTCTCCTGTTAGATGCTTGGATGATAGTTCTAATGCATTTGGGAGTTTTATTCCTGAAACTCTTGACAAAATAATAATAATAAAAAATGTTGTCTTCATGGTAATTTGAGAGAATTGATCTGGGAAGATCACATCTACAAGCATTGTGATGACCAACACAGCTTCCTCAGGGTACAGTTGAGAAAATAACTGCATTATTCAATGATCTCTTCTTGAACAGGACTGTGTTCAGGTTTCTAAATCAGTGGAGCCATCATCCAGGCTTGAGATTGGAGAAAGAATTAATTTGTTGTTTGTGATCTGGTTCCTGTTTCTTTTCTTTTTTCTTTTTAACTTGTCTGCAGCCCCAGTAACAACCATGAAATAAGTGGTTTCAGTTCATCTTACCTCAGTGGGAAACTACAGAACATGCATCTCTTTTTCTGTGCTGAAATCTCTCGCTAGTAGTTACGACATGGAATAATCACATCATGTGATTGTGTAGTACCCTGTGCAAGCTGGATAGCAACCTTGTTTTCAGGAGAAAGGAGTGAGTGCAGAAAGGGAGCAGATGATAAACATCTGCAGCAAATCAGCAGGATACAAGGTAAACTCAAAAAATTCAGTAGCCCTACATCATTCAGACAACAATGAGACAGAGAAAGAAACCAGAGAAATGTCTCGCTTTACAATAGCCACAAGCAACATAACATATCTTGAGGTAATGCTTACCAAACAAGTGAAAGACTTATATGTTAAGAAGTTTGTGGCTCTAAACAAATAAATTACAGAATATACCAGAAAATGGAAAGGTCTCCCAGGTTATTGGATAGGAAGGATAAAAATAATAAAAATGACAATCTTGCCAAAAAAAAAAAATCTAGAGATTCAATTCAATCCCTATTGAAATTCCACCACAATTCTTCATGGACCTTGAAAGGATAATAATCAACATTATATGGAAAAACAAAAGACAAGACAAGGCCAAAACAGCCCTGTAAAATAATAGAACTTCAGGAGGCATCACCATTAGTGACATTAAGCTCTAGTACAGAGCTATATGACTGAAAACAGCCTGGAATTGGCACAAAAAAGAAAGTTAGACCAATGGAATCAAACTGTAAATCGTGATACAAACCCACACACCTATAAACACCTGACTTTAAACCAAATGGCTAAAAGAATACAATGGGGCAAGGAAAGCTTCTTCAACAAATGGTGCTGGCACAATTGGATGAGGGTGTGTAAAAGACTGCAGATGGACCCATTTTTATCCCTATACACAAAACTCAAATCCAAATAGATCAAAGACCTCAACATCAATCCACGCAAACTGAACATCTTAGAAAAGTAAATAGGAGGTACCCTTGAAGAAATTGGTATATGAGACCACTTCCAGAACATAACTCCAGGAGCACAGATACTGAGATCAACAATTAAATAAATAAATAAGATTTCACTTCAGGCATGCACCTCTGAGTAAGATTCAGTGATAAGAAAAAGGAAAAAGAAAAACAGAAAAGGAGAGATTCATCTACACTAGGGATGTCTGAGGAAATCAGAAAAAGAGACTACAGGTAATGTTAAAAGATACAGAGGTTCAAAGAAAAGTAGTACATAGGTCAGAGGAAGATATAAACTGTTGGCTGTGGACTCTCATATCTACAAATATAAATTGGTTAGTAATTTTGATGAAACCAGGTTGAGTGTTTAAAAGTGCCATTTATTTCTCTCCAGAAAAATATATGTACTTGTCAAAAAGTTCTATCTGTGTTTCCTGTTAGAAACCTGTTTATTGCAAGAATAGAGCTAAAACAAAAATGGTTTAAACATTTTTGCTGTCCAATGCAAACAGCTCTCAGCTCAAAATTTATCTCTGAGCACTGGTCACTAAATTCATATTATCAGAAAATCAGATGTCCTTTTAATGTAGATGACACTAATACTGTTTTATGTCTAAAGCTGTTAAAAATTGAAACTAGTTGAACTATTACAATTAGTAACACTGCTAATTAACATAAATTTAACAGTCACCAATGTCATCATGGGTTTAAAGACATAAAGTGTGCTTAAATTTGATATTACAAAAAGAAATTACACGATATTTAATTGTTTTATAAGACAGTTTCTAAATGTTTAAATTCAGAAAGTTACATTGTATTTGTGCTTCTATTACATTGTTAATGTTTGTAGTTAAATCAAAGTTCTAAAATTTAACATCACAGCCATACAGTGCATATACTAACCAAAAGTTGAGATGCTCATTTTTTATGTTACAGAAGGCAATCCGTCCTTGCATTTGCTAAATTTGGAAGCGTAAGTTATTTAGATAAACTGAGTCACACAGTTGTTTTATGTTTCCCTAAAAGGAGTTTCAAATTAAAATCAGTATTTTTAAAGCTAAAACTGACAATGTAAAGTTCTACTTTTATAAAAGCTGGTAACCTATTAAAAATGTTAATAAACACAAGTTACCAGCCATCCTTATAGATTAACTGTTGGTTATAGTCAAACTAAATATTAATGATTAATAATAGGAATAAACATCACTCTGTCTCCTATACATGTTTTAAATAATTAAGGTTAAAACAAGTAACTGAAAGCCAAGTTGTCTATTCAGATCTACCTAGAAAGACTTTGAATACTACAGAGATCTGTAGAATAAGGCATTTAAATGTTAACTAAAAAGCTGTAATACTATCAGGCAAAGAATCAGAGAACCTAACAATGACCCAAGGTTACTAAAGATGATTATGGGGCAGCATGGATTGTGATGACACTGACCAGGGAGCAAGATGTTCAAATATAATGCCTGCTGCAAGATAGGACCCAGCTCAAACTGTGTAGCGGCTACAGGGTACTGGAAAATTGTCTGCACCATCTTTGCCTAGACAAAATAAGGTCAGACATGTCCAAGTCAAAGTTCCACAGAGAAAAATATAAAAACAAAACAAAACAAAACAAAAAAAAAAAAAAAAACAAACAAAAAAAAAACCCTCTCCCATTATGTACTTGGAGAAAAATTTCTCCCCTGAATGCCATAGACAATTGATTATGGCTAGTAATATAAGAATGGTCCCTGTCATTTTTTCAAATAGATTCAAAAGTTACATAAAATTTATCCTTCTCAGGTCTCTGATACTATTTATGTCTCAGCTAACCAAAACTTTGTGAGCTTGGCAGTAAAGGCACCCTTAACATGACTCCTAAAAAAAGGATCTAAAAATATGAAGACATATAAGTCTTTTTTGAACATTTATGTATTAATAATGTATACAGTATTCTGCCTGCATACATGTCTGCACACCCAAAGAGGGTACCAAATCTCATTATAGATGCTTGTGAGACACAAAGTAGTTGCTGTGAATTGAACTCAGGACTTCTAGAAAAGAAGCCAGTACTCTTAATCTCTGAGCCATCTCTCTAGCCCAAGACATATAAGTCTTAAAGATAGAAAAATAATTTACAATATAAAAATTCAGAGCTTAACATATAATTAAGTTCTCTTAAGCTATTGAGCGGTGACTCCCAGCTGTTTAGACAAAAGCTCAAGGTTTTATGATTTATTTTGGTTGTCATCTAAGTGTAAATGTGAAGGACTTTTCATCAGGCGTAATGTACCTGTGACCAATCTGTATGTGGATCTCTCTTGACAGAAGAAAAATATACAAGCTTCTAACCCAAATCTATAGGTTTTCCTAGGACTCAAAGGCATAAGTACATTCCTGCTGTTTTACAGATACCCAATATCTACTTTTTCAAAATATAGATTTTGGTACAGATTTGTGATGATAATATATCTAAAACACTTATGTCCTTTTATACAACACACTTTATATAGGCTTCAGAGGAACAAATGTCATAAAGCTTGGATCCACTTCTTACCATTCAAAAGGACTGCAGACAAGTACTACTTTCCTGAGGATGGAATTTTCTCCCTGTACTTGCTGTCCTTCTTAATCAATACAGAGTTCCAAATATATATATATATATATATATATATATATATATATATATATATATTAACTTATGTTCCCAAGTTATAACATGTCTTAGCAAATTAGTGGCTTCTATCAGATGAGCATCAGTTACATCCTGCTCCCTGCTCCTAAATACTGGTCTGGACTTAGTGTCATAGCTGTTGTGAATCTTTAACAGGGTCTATAAACTAATGTCTCTGATAAATGTTCCATTTCCTGAATCCCCCCCCCTTTTTTTTTTTTTTTTTTTTTTTGGTCTAGCATTTTACCATTCTCACGCCCAAGAAACACCGCCAAAGTAAGCAGGAAGTAGTACAAGAAAGATTACATTTCACATTTTCCCTTGTTGAGATAATATATACATAGGGGACAAGATGACTAAACTTTAGGCCAAAAATCACCAGAAGACTTTTGTCTATTGGAGGCCCAAAAATTGGGCCTCTCATGTCCATCGCAAAGAGGGAATGTGATAGAAAATTAATAACCAAAATGTATAAAATTAGGGATTATTGGAAGAATAAAGAGAACAAGAATTTCTGCCAGTAGATAAATCCCTGATTAGAGTACAGAGCCCACAACCTGTTCTCAGTAGAAGTAAAAACAAAGAAAACCGCCCAACCTTTCAGGTGTGCTTATCAATCCTGCATTAACAAATGACAGACACTATTAACTTAGATCCATGATGACCTTGTAAATTAAATTTGTACTCTATGAACTGCCTGTATTTTGGAAACCTTGTCTACTGAAACTAATGGTTTCAAGCCTCCCTGTCTGTTTATCCTTTTCAAAACACTTCACTATTTTAGGCCACTACCTTACATTTCCGATAGAGTGAGGTCCCAGCTGGCTTGATTTTTAGCAATACATACCTTTTGATTTTGCAGTCAGGAGTTACTTCCTTGGAGGTTGAGGAAACTGGTAGACATAGAAGTAACAAGCTGCTCAAGGAGGCTTTATAGGCTATAGAACTTCAAGTGACAGCTATTTGAAAATCAAAACACTATTGTGTCAGTGATATGTCTGTATTACTTCCTGCTTAATTTTGCTGTGTTTTCTTAGCTGCAAATAGGCTAAAATACTAGACAATACCAACAAAAGGAAGGGGGGGATGCAGGAAATCGAAGACTTATCACAGGCATTGATTTGTAGGCAATATTGAAGATTCACATCGGCTGCACTGGTTCACCATAAGTCCAGGGAGAACAATATTGAGGAGCAGGCTTTAGTCAGCAACTGATTCTCATCTGCCAGAAGCACAAATCGGCTGAGATATGTTCAAAGTGGGAACAGAAGTTAAAACGTATATAGTTAATTGGAACTCTTAGTTCCTTACCTTTAGTGATCAAGAAGGACAGCAAGACCAGGGAGAAAATTCCATCCTCAGAATAGCTGTACTTATCTGCAGTCCCTCTTGAACTCTAAGAAGTAGATACAAGCTTTATGATGTTTGATCCTCTAAAGCCCTATATGAACTGTATTATATAAAAGGACATAAAAGTTTTAGATGTATTATAATTACCAATCTGTGCTGAAATCCATATTGTAGAAACAGTTGATATTGGGAATCTGTAAAAGAGCAGGCATGTACTTATGCCTTTGAGACATATATGCAGGTTGAACAGGGTATGCATAATTAATAAATAAATGTTCAAAAATGACTTTTATGTCTTTAAATTTTTAAATCCTTATTTAGGAGCCATATTAAGGCTTCCTAATACGGCCAAGCTGACAAAGTTATGTTTAGCCCAGCCAACAATACTTTCAGATCTGAGAAAGATATATTTAATTAACTGATCAATCTCCTAAAAAAAAAAAAAAAAAAAAAAAAAAAAAAAAAGACAGGGACCAGTCGATATACTCCCAGCCATAACCAATTTTCTATGGCATTGAGGGCAGAAGTTCTTCACAAAGTACATAATGTGAGAGGGTTTTGTTTTTTGTTGTTGTTGTTCTTTGTTTGTTTGTCTTTTCTCTGTGGAAGAGGGACATGGAATTTCTGACCTTATTTTATCTAGGCCAAGGTGGTGCAAGCAATTTTTCAGTTCCCTGCAGCCTCTAAAAAGTCTAAGCTGGGTTTAACCTGACAACAGACATTGTATTTGAGCATCTTGCACCCTGGTCAGTGTCATAACAATCCATGCTGCCCCATAATCTCCTTTAGAGGCCTAGAGTCATTGTTATTATCTGTGATTCTACGTCTGCTATTATTACAGCTTTTTAGTTAACATTTAAATGCCTTATTCAACAGATTTCTGTACTATTAGAAGTCTGTCTAGGTATATCTAAATAGACAACTTTGTTTCAGTTAATTGTTTTAACTTTAATTATTTAGAACATGTATAGGTGACAGAGTGACGTTTATCCCTGTTATTAATCATTAATATTTAGTTTGATTATAACCGAGAGTTAATTGATAAGGATGGCTAGTAACTTGTTTTTCTTCACATTTTATAACAGGTTAAACAGCTCTTATAAAATTAGAACTTTGTATTGTCAGGTTTATTAAAATACTGATTTTACTTTGAAACTCCTTTTAGGGAAACATGAACCATCTACTTGACTCAATTTATCTAAATAGCTTATGCTTGCCTAATTTAACAAAACAAAAACACATTGCCTTTTTATCATAAAAAGTGAACATCTCAACTTTTGTGTAGTATATAGAGCTTATGGCTGTGACCTTCAATTTTAGACCTTTGATTTAAGTACAGACATTAACAATATAATAAAAGCACCAACATCCTGTAACCTTATAAATTTGAACATTTAAATCTGTTTTTAGAAACAATTACACATCCTGTAATGTCTTTTTGTAATATCAAAAAAAAAGCACCATTTATATCTTTTAAACCCATTATGACCTGGGTGACTGTTAAATTTATGTTAATTTCTGATGTTACTAATTGTATCCTTTTAACTAGTTTGAATTTTTAAAGCTTAAGCCAAAAACAGTATATTAATATCATCTACATTAAAAGGACTACTGATTGTCTCATTATCTGAATTTAATGGCCAGAGCTCAGAGATAAGTTTTGATCTGAGGGCTGTTTGCATTAGACCCCAAAAATGTTTAAACCATTGTTTTAGATTTATTGTTGAAATAAAACTTAGGTTTATTACAGGAAACACACAGGTAGAATTTTTTTTTTCCAGGACATTAACATTTGTAAGATTTAAAGGAATTATTCTATGTTCTATCCTATCTTTGTGAGTATAAAGTCCTATGTGTAACTTTCATCCCAACCAAGGAATACTACAACCTTAACTATCAGTCTTCACCTCCTTCAAAGAACACAGAAGGATAATATATAAACTCTAGAATTGAAAGGGACAACTCGCCTGGTCAGATCTGATGTTCTTCTGTAATGTTCCATCTTTCAGCCTACAGGCCATAGTTTGTGTCTGGCAGACTTCTCAGCAATGCAAGAAATATAAAAATGTCCTACCTGTATTGGCAGTTTGTCAGTAACTTTTCTCCACATCCTTCAGACTGTCTAGCAGACACTTCCATGAAGAATGAACCATATAGAAATGTCCATCTTGTATCAGCAGTCATTTTCCTGTGGGTCCTGCATGTCCACTTCATACAGCATAAATCCAAACAGTCCAGGCCAGAACAATATTTTGCCCAAATGGCTGGTTGTGCCATATTGGAGGCAGACTCTAGAACTTTTCAACAATACATACAAATTGTCTTTAGAGAAATAAATGGAACTTTTAAGCAATTAACCTGGTATGGTCGAAATTTTAACACATATTACTAAACTTAAATTCATATTTATAGATATGAGAGCCCACAGCATTTACATCTTCCTCCAACCATATTAAGAAATTTCTTTGAACCTCTATATCGTTTTACATTACCTTTAGTCTCTTTCTCTGATTTTCTCAGACATCCTTAACATTGACAACTCTCTCATTTTCTACTTTTAATTTTTCCTCTTATCAGTGACTCTTACTCAGAGGTTTTGTGGCTGAAGTGAAGTGAATATCTTATTTATTTATTTAAATGATTAGTGTATCTTCTTACTGTGGTGCCTTCCCCTGAGCGTCTCTGCACCCTCTGCACTCTTAACTATTGGCTTGTTTTTCTGCATATGTGGGGTACATCAGCTCTCCTTTATTGATGCTTAATAAGGATAAGGAGAAACAAATAGGCTGAACCGATGTTTATTCAGGGAGAAATAACTTAAAATATAGAAATAGGAATACTAGCCATTCCTGATCCCAAGGATGCCTCCAGATGTACTCCTGTCTCTTTGCTGCAATCAATAGATCTCTTTGAGCACCATCTTCAGACTTAGTTCCCCCAGGTAACTCCTGCCCTGTCTCCACCCCAATTGGCATGGTCTATGCCACAGGTGCAAAAAAAGTGAAGATCTCACCAAAATCCCCATTTTAGTCTAAAGAAAATATTTAGGCATGACACAAAAACTATATACAATACAGTGAATAACAAGTGTGCCCTAAGAAAAGGAAAATTGAGGACATTTAAACTTAAGACCTAACTATCTAGTACTAGGATGAAGTCAAAACAGGGATTACAATAGTGTTGTCCAAAGCTGGAAAGGTAAAGTCTACTAAGTAATATATCTAACTTGGAAGAGAGAATAATAATAATAGTTGTGATAATTTAATATTCATCCTCATCAAAGACCTGAGAAGGAAAATATCAATACCAGGGCAGGCAGGAACTGTGGGTGGACAACTTTAAAAAGGTGCAGCAAGGACAGAAACAGTTACCTGGATAGTCAAGGTCTCACTGCAAGTTTGGTAAAGCCAGTTTTGGCTAAGGCCTAGAGTACCTGACAGACCACAACAAAAGCAAGGAGGTAAAAAGGCTGTCTTACCCTGACTTGGCAGGGTTCAGCAGTCTTCTAAGGCCTGAAATCTACTGAACATTCTTTCTTTGAATATCTGGTCTTGAACCACAAACCTTTCTAGAGACTTCATTGAATCAGTAAGTCTGTTGCTTTCTCCAACTACAAATGATTCCCTATTTTTAATATTCTCATTCTTAGATATTATCTGAATGGCATGTAAACTGCCTTCCAGAAACAATGTTCTATCTGATAGCTTTCCATTATCCTCAGACATGGAATGGATTCTGCTAGTCTTTCCATGGGATGTTGCAGTTTTTTAACCTTATTAGCAGCTTCGTTCACCCTGGAAGGAGCTGTTTCTGCCAGCATGTTAATGCAGTGCACTGTTTCTGTTTTGGTTATTGAAGCATTTGACATAGAACAAATTCCGTTTTCTAGTGGGCCATTTTTATATTCCATGTTTTATATTCTAGATGTCAGCTCTCCATTTGAATCTCCAATATTCTGAATCTTTTTCCTCATCAGGTTGATACTCATTGCGTTTAAAAAAAAATGTATATATTTGTTAAGCCATGATTTTCTTCTGTTAAAATTCCCTTCTATATATGAAATAAAGGGATTTCTAAAGTCTTGCATCATGAGATTATCCATCCTAGGTATGGAACAATTGATCCATATATTATATCATCTTAAATTGCAAAGAATATTGCATTTACCTTAGGTGTAATTCTGCTGTCCTCGAACTTTGACAGTTTTAGTTGTTGAACTCAGCTTGTGGTGTTAATGCCTGTAGGTTTCCCACAAAATCACATCCAGCAGCAGACAATCCTTCTGACCTTGGTCCCTGAAGAATAGCTCTTAACAAACTAAGGCAGGCACAATTTTGTTAAACGAGTAAGTGAAAGGGGCCTTGTGCAAATTTCGGGGGACCCCCAGGGCTAACAGGAGTTGCCTCTTACTGGAGCCTTTGGGCCTGCAGGAAACACACCAGCTGGGCAGGTGCCATGTGCACCACAGCTGCAAATGCAAAATGGGGAATTGGCAAAAGATGAGAAGCAGTGTGAGCTTTCTCATGGCTGCGGTGGGGGTAAAGTTGTTGGGCAGAGGCAAATGACCCAAAATCTGTGGTATGGCCACCTGGTTAGGCAAGGAACACTGCCCATTCAGGGATGGTGTTGGAAGCTAGCAGCGTCTGCTGCCTTGGTGAAAACCAGGTCTGGTAAAAATCCAGATTCTGCTTCTGACACCAGATATTGATGTTCGATAAGGATCAGGAGAAAAATATGGGCTGAATAGATGTTTAATCAGGGAAAATAACTTACAACATAGACAGATGAACTCCAGCAGGTTCTTGGTCCCAGGAAGCTGTTCCTGTGCTTCAGGCAAGAGACTTCTTTCTCCTCAGTATCCTCCACAAAATTAGTTCCCCAGGGTTACATCCGGCCCTGTCTCCACCCACAATGGGCATGGCCTATGCCACAGGGAGGGACAAGGTGATTATCTCACTACAAATACTGAATGCTCCATTTAATTCATATGTCAAACTTTAGTCAACCAATTGTGGGGCAATGGCAGAGGTGTTCTATTAATATGTATAAAGAGCAAATAAGAATTGCTTCCCCTAATACTAAAGACACTCCATAACTACACATATTATCTGGTTTAAGGAATGGCACATATTCTCTTTCTGAAGGGTGTGTATAAGCCTGTATGGGCCCAAATATATTGCTTTAAGATAGGAGATATTCACCAAAAAGGCCCAGACCACCTATGGTAGGAAAAATAATATCTTAGGGACAATAGTTGTTATTTGAGGTCTCTGTACCCATGTTAAGTTGTAATGGGTTCCCATATAGTATTTCAGATGAGACAGGAAGTCAGAATGTGTTCCAGACCTGTCAAAGCCACTCAGGGACTTTATGTGGAATTAGATGATGAGATACCATCTTTAACTACTTGGTGGCAGTGCAAATGTTTAACATCATAACTAAGGAGGCTGTCAGTAATCAAAAATTAAATACAATAATAAAACAACACATAAGGAAGAATCAAATTCACCTTAATATGAGTTGCACCATCTGGTGGTATCCTGTATGTATAAAGGGTATTGAAGAAGGAGGCTCTCCTTCTGTTTCTGCTGCCCTAGCTATGGCTACCAAGGTTATTACTTTACTAGCTTTAGAGCTTTCTTCCACTGGACTTTAACAGTATAATGATGAACAGGTGAGACATGAACCCTGGTGAATTAAACAACTGCTGTAGTCTTCAGACTCCCATTGTTAGGCAGCCATTTTTTAACTACCTGAACCACAGCCTATGAGACATTATAATAAAATCCATGTATTACATGTATGGAGAAATTCATCCTACCATCACTGTTCATGCAGAGAACCACGAATAACGCAGTTTCAAGTTATTTGCTTTCTTTGATTTTAACTTCTGGTACTGAACATGTGTTGACTAACAATATGGCTCATAAATACTAACGTCCTAGTTTCATTTCCTTTCCAACTATTCCCAGCTCCTCTAGAAAGACTACTGATTTCATTACTGTTCATTTTCCAAGCATTTGCTCCAAGTTTCAAGGCTAAAACTCCTACATTCTTAGAGCCATCATCCAGCTTTCTAGGAGGGGTAAGAGAGCTACTATCTTCTTTGTCATCTGGATCCTGCTTCTCTTTCCAGATTTTAAGTGCCTGTGACAACCAGGTAAATAGCAAACTCAGTTCACCTGAACTCAATGTTTAAGCTATGTAACAATCATCTCTTTTTGTATCCCTATATGTCTCTGTAGGAGTTTGGCTGCAAATCATGCCAAAGGGGAAACTCCTGATTTACAAACAGCCCCTAGGCCCATCCTCATATCATAGAAGAGGTCATTCTCAAGGGTGATAAAGGGGGGGAATTACTGGAATGGTCTGCCAGATGGTCCAGTGATTGTCTTCTAGAGAAAATCATGTTTTGGCCAGGTGGGCAAGATGAGCCCAGAGGATAAATGTTTGAAAAGGTAAACACTGTTGTGTTGAGTTGTTTCCTGAGCAAGCAAGACATCTTTTTAGGTCCTGACTCAAAAAGAAGGAACAATAGCTCTTCTCCAAACCCACTAATGAGCTTAGCAGAGGCTGTATCAGCCTGGCGACCTAGACTTAGACCCTCAGGTATTGAGAATGAAATCAGTTCCCCTCCTCTTTAACATAATGAAGATTCTTAGGAGAGAATTCAATTGTCTGAATCCAGGGCCTTTGTGGTGGGGTTGGGGTTTTCCATATGCTGTGAACACTTATTCCCACCACATGGTGCTGGGGTTATCATTCTCAAGTGTGCTGTGGGTTTAATCACTAAAGTTCCCCAGATGCACTGTGTTCTCCTCATGATGCAATGCTTGAGTAGTCTCCTCTTGAGCCGGTCACCACCGAAAGAAAGCTCCTACTGAATTTCTAAAGTCTCCCCATTTCTTCCATCTCCCTCTGAAAGGATGGAACAGGAAGCTATTTCCTCATAAGAAGCTTACTTAGAATATGACATAGTTGTTAAGCAAGACCTCACTTCTCCAGGTTTTATCTTTTCTTTGTTCTGCCTTTCCTCTTTTCCTCATCTTTTGGCACCTCTACTCCAAGCCCTTTCAATTGAAGTGTGAACCTCTGTTTCATGTTACTCATGTACTATTAAATAATTATGGCACTAAGTTTTCTGTTGAATACTTTAATTGACCACCTGGCATTACTTTCTGTTTCTTATTACTATTTCAAATTCTTCAATGTGTCAGTTGTAATAAGACCCTGAAAAACTTAAAAATGGAAGTATCTTTGTAATTCTCAAGTCTGTTTTAGGATCCAGGTTGGCAGTGGTGCTTGCATTTAACACCAGTACTCAGGAGACACAGGCAGGCAGATTTCTGTGAGTTTGAGACCAGTGTCATAAACAGAGCTGGTCTCACTACAATAAGGTTATTGCCCAAAAATCCCTGTCTCAAACTCAGCCAGCAAATTTGTTTTATGCTATGTCCCCCTTTGCCCATTAGCCAGAAAAGTATGCATGCTATCATTACAGAGATAGTCTTTATTTATCTCTTAAGTCTATGGAGTTATTTCTCACTGGAAAGGCAAATCTATAACAGCTGCACTTCCAGCTTTTTAGAATTAGTTTTCTGAGACAGGCTCACTCTTTTTGACATAGGAATTCTTAATCCCAGTTTGTTGCTTTCATGGTGACTGTCTTTGATGATCTCTTGATTACTCCCTTCTTAAATAAGTGAATGTATTCCTTCAGTACCTGTTTGTAGACAAAGCATCTTAAACACTTTATTTGTGGAAACCAATTATTTTTACAGAAATATTTAATAAACATGACTCATTAGTCTGTAACACTGCAATTTGATTTAAAATATAACCCCACTCCAAAATCACAAATGATCTAAAAATACCAGAAGATGAAAAATTATGTCCTTAGTGTTTAAAAATTGTCCATTTACATCATGGAGTCGACCATGCATTGCACTTACAGGAAAAACAAAATCATGTGTAGCATGCTTTTTGTCTTCAGAGTAGAGTAAAATAGAACTGTTTGGGTGTGTTTTTTTTTTTTTGTGTGTGTCACTGCAAGGGGAAACAGGGTAGATAGTCAGCTGCTTAAATTCCTATCATGAAAAGGGCCTTGCTTCAGGAAATATGATGGTTTGAGTGTGATTGGGCCAATGATGTCATAGGGAGGGTGGTACTCTTAGATTGGTGTGGCATTGCTGCTGTTAGGTTGGCATTTTGGGAAGAGAGAGTTTAATTGGTTATGGGCTTTCAGGGCTTCCATGTGCTGGATATGAGCAAATGTGTAACTTGACGTCTTCTGGCCTGTGTATCAAGATAAAACTAGAATCACATTCTTCTGCGAATCATGTTTTCTCTTATGATGACAATGGACTGGACCTCTGATACTGTGAGTCACTCCAATTAAGTGTCTTCTATATAAGATCTCTCTTGGATAGAATAGTGGTGAATATCTCATCCCTGCCTGTCACTGGTTAGACCGGGGTTGGATTCCCTAACTGGGAGAGGATTACTCAGGAGGCAGAGGCAAGCAGGTCTCTTTAGTTCTAGACCAGACTGGTTCCAGGACAGACTCCAAAGCCACAGAAAAACTGTTTCTTAAAAAAAAAAAAAAAAAAAAAAAAAAAAAACAAGACTTGTGGAATTTGCTTGTGTTTATACACAGCAATAAAAAAATATTAACTAATGCATATTCAGTGATTTTTTTTCCTCAGGGTGTATTAATTCATGTTACATGAATGAAGTCAGACTAGATTTGTGTGATCAAAATTTTGGAAGGTTATATTTAGCTGGTGCATGGCACACAGGGTTAGGTAATTGAGAATTGCATGGATCACATTTAATCGTGCTTGTACTACCCTGTGCCTGGAAGGAACTACTGCAAATCCTTCAGCATGAGGCTTTGGGTGTTCATTGAGAAGCAAATACAGATCATTTATTGACTGTTTGCCAAACACTGTTGCTGGTATTGGGGACTGCAATTAAAGAGAGTAGCATGAAAGAATTGAGTTCATTTAAGAGCTTTGATTTTGTTGTGACACTGTGCAGAAAGAGGTGGGAGGCAGAAAGATCCATGAGCAATTTCGTGCTTTCCATTGGTGGAAATTAGCATTGTGGAGCGTGTAATCAATTTTACATGAATTACAAAATGCCTGATTGGATATTTCTTGGTGATAATGGACAGCTGTTATTATGAAAAGAAAGCAGCCTCTCTTGTAGGAGCTCCAATGTAAACCACTGCTACAAAGTAATGGTCAGTGTCTGGGATTCTGTGCAGGATCTCTATTGTACTTAAGACATTATCTTTCCTGATACAAGATGCAAGAGCCTTGATGGTGAATGTCTCCCATCTAAATAACAATAGATATGGAACCAGTCAGGTTTACACACACCCTTCAGGCAGGGAGTAAGTACAGCTATACAGTGCCTGAAGGCAGATAGTATGTGCAGTTATGGAGTGCATTTTATATGGGAAGCAATTACAACTAGCCATTTTATACATATTAATAGAAGTCCTCTGGCATGCCCTAACTTTGGTTAATGTCTTAAGTTTAGTGAATGAATAAAATGGAGTTCATTTTTTTTAAAGGACCACAAAATACCATCATACTTGTAGATTTATCTTACAGGCTCCACAAAGTTGATGCCATATGGATCCTAACAGAGTCCATGCCTTTAATAGTTTTTAGAAAGCATTTCTTTTGAAATACTCGTTTATGATGAAGACCAGCTAAGACATCTAGACTCATAAAACAAGCAACTACAGAATTCTTCAAATATACATTGTTAGGCAGACATTGTTAGAGTATGTGGCCCTCAGCTTCCGAGACAGCCCAATAAATCCACTTTCAACAATCACAGTGGTCTGATTCTTCCATTCCTGCTCAGGCAGAGAACACTGAATAAAGCAGCTCTGTTTTCACCTGCCCAATGTTGAAGCTGTGCTGGCTCACTATAGTGCTCATAGAGGCATTCTTCCCAGCCACTTTCTCTCTGAATATTCAAGTTATCATGAAAACACTTTTTTATTTTTATTCATTTCTCAAAAATGTCTCACTAATTTCAGGATTAAAACTCACAATGCAATGGTGCTATCACCCAGATGTCTGTCAGGGGAAAATATATCATCTTGTTTGTGATATGGTTTCATGATTTTTCTCATGGTTTCTGATGTGCCTATGGCAAGCAGGTGAAAATTACCCCCTCAGTTCTCCTAATCTCACCAAAGAAGCCATAGAACAAACATTTTATGTCCTAAAGCCTCTTTAATTTTTTAATATACTGGACAGTCTCATCTACAGATAGAGTTCCAGGACAGCCAGTATTGAAAACCTGTTTTGAAAGTCAATAAAGTAAATAATAATAATAATAAATTAATTAATTGATGAGAAAAATCTACCACAAAATGACAGCAAGAGTAGTAGTAGTAGTAGTAGTAGTAGTTAGTAGTAGTTAGAGTAGTAATCATAATAATCATCCACCTCCTCCTCATCATCATATACAATTATTAGGATTCTGAATTTGCCAGCCTGTTCTACAATGTGTGTTCCAAGACAGGGAAGTCCTACACAGAGAAACCCTGTCATGAAAACCAAAAAAAAAAATAAATAAATAAATAAATAAATAAACAATAAAAACATGCATGTTTCTCCTTTTTCTTTAGCCCTCTAAAACTACTGAGGGAATTTATTCTTGTCACCCAAGCCCCACTAGCCAATCAGGAATCTAGGCCCACAGGCCAATCTAAGGTTTTTCAGGAAACTTCCTGGAGCCATGCTGCAGGCTTGATTTGCTAGCACAAGAACACGATTAGAATGCATGCTATGCTGTGAGTGCTGCTGTAGGAATCTGTGAGGAGCATGCATGGACAAGGAGAGACATAGAATGGTAGCTAGCAAGAGAATGCTATCCTAAGATGAAGGGGATGGTATTTGGCGTCAGAGAGACTGTGAGGGTGAAAGACCTCAAGGAGAGGAGGTCCCATCACTGAGAGGCCCTTGCCCCAAAGGCGAGACCAGACCCACTGAATGCAAGCACAAGAGGCAGTTTATTGAATACACAGGTACCTGAGGATGCCACAGTCCCTCGAGAGACTGAGAGTGCCTTGGTTAAAACATATGTAGTTTATATAGGGTTGGGGTGGCAAGAAGCAGGCTTAAGGAAGCAGAAGCATGTTTACAGGGATTTCATTGAGTCCATCTCTACATAAAGCAATTGTGGTTAACCAAGGACAGAGTTGTTTATTCAGCTTTTGCACAAAGAATTCAGTTATGAATATCTCAGCATTCTAGTGGTCTTGAATAAAATGTTCCCAGGACCTTCTGTTCCAAGATACAATCCTGTTGACCTTGCTTGGTCCAGCTGCAGACCACAGATATCGGTTGGCATCAGATGAGAGGATTATCTGGTTCCCCTCCTGTACTATGCCATAACTTGACCTTGGCAAGTTGGCAAGAGCAGCTCAAACAGGCAATATGTCTAGTAGGGGTGGTCTTTCATTCCCCCTTTTTTCTGTTAACTGAATAAAACCCTTTATTCATGGTTCCTCAGTTTCCATTTATTTTAATTGCTGGTACTGCTGGGTAAAAAAATTAGGGCCCTGAACAACCTTGAAAAGCGTTCCTTCATGACTGTACTAGATCTATTCAAAATGCAGGGACCAAGGATGAGAATTAAAAGAAATATAATAAGCAGTCCCTTGATGGTGGCTATCAGGGTACTGAACCCCTTAAACCATCCCTTGTCATTGAATTCTCCATGCTGGTTCAGGAGGGCCTGGTTCTGTGTCCGATGTTCTGGTTGTACGGCCTTCACGTGGGACACATGTATCCAGTCAGCAATCCCGTCTACTTTAAAGGTGGTGTGAGTTGTCAGGAGCACAGTGTAGGGGCCTCTCAGCAGGGATCTAGATTCTTTGTTTGATGTCTCTGGACCCAGATGAAGTCGCCAATCTGGAAGGAATGAGGTTGGGGTGCCTCTTTCACCCCTCTCAGAGGGCAGCTGCCAGAGACGGCTTCCAGACCTCTTGTTGGAGTAACTATCTGTTAGGCCCAGAGATGTGCCTGCATAGAAAGTATTTGCAAAATCAGAAATTTTGGCATCCAAAAACTCAATAGCTACTTGTGGGCTACCATATAAGATTTCAAAGGTAGTTAAGCCATGGAGGCCTGGGGCATTACTGGCCTGATAGAAAGCTAGTGTCAGGAGTTGTACTCAGTTTGTGCAGAGCCAGTTTCAAGCGTTAAATTGGATAAAGCCACCTTAATGGTTCTATTCATTCTTTCTACCTGTTCTAAACTCTGGGGTCTATATGTACAATGTAATTTTCAATTGATCTGCAGTTCTTCTGATCTGAGCAAGAAGCCATAGAACAAACACCTTTTATTTCCTAAAGTCTCTTTAATTTTTTAATATTCTGGGCAGCCTGATCTACAGATAGAGTTCCAGGACAGCCAGTATTGAAAATCTGTTTTGGAAAATCAATAAAGAAAAAAATTAATTAATGAGAAATATCTACTACAAAATGACAAGAGTAGGAGTAGTTATAGTTGTAATCACAATCATCCTCCTCAGTCCTCCTCCTCATCATCATAATAATAATTAATATTTTGAATTATCCAGCCTGGTTTATAAAGTGTGTCCCAAGACAGGAATTACTACAGCCAAACCCTGTCTTGAAAACCAAAATAAATAAATAAATAAATAAATAAATAAGAAAATATAAAAGAAGAAATGCATGTTTCTGCTTTGGCTTTAAGAACACTCTAACCATTGAGGAATTACTCTTGTCAACCAAGACTCACTAGCCAATCAGGGAATCTGGGCCCACAGGCCAATCTAAGGTTTTACAGGAAATTTTTCGAGCCATGCTGCAGGTTTGATTTTATAGCACAGCAGGCACCATTGGATTGGTTGCTCTGCGTGAGTGCTGTTGTAGGAACTGTGAGGAGCATAGAAGGGCAAGGAAGATATAGAATGGTAAGCAAGGGAATGCTATCCTAAGATGAAAAGGATGGTATTTAGAGGCAGAGACTGGGAGAAGGGACTCCCTGAGACTGGTTGGAAATCTGACTCATTCAAATTTCCATGAAGAAGGATCCCATGTAGTCCTAGAAGTTATGC